>NC_089858.1:8803750-9107500 GCF_036373705.1 Amia ocellicauda | reverse complement strand
GGCAGTTCTGAAGGCGAAAGGGGGTCAAACACAGTATTAGTATGGTGTTCCTAATAATCCTTTAGGTGAGTGTATAGTGTAACAAATGAAATTTTGTGGAATGTAGCTCTTTCTGTCACACAGGGTCACCATACTGGGGCACTGGTTTGTGATTTCTGCTCTGCACGAAGAATGTAATCTTCTGGCCCATCAACTCCTCTGACAGCAGTAACAACATTAATTTCCTTGAAGGTTTTCCTTCTATGTATTGACTAGGCCCATTCTTTCTTAGTTCCTGAGACTGATAAAAGCAGACTTCAAGGTGGTATGACTTTTGCCATTTAGTAGTGTTTATCAAAGAGTACTGTTGTGCTGTATACATCTAAATATTCATCTGAATGCTATGCTTCTGCACAGCTGTTTGGTAATACAGTGCTAGCCTTACCTTAACTTACCACGTTCTTACTTAACTTGAAAGTCTAATGTCTTTTCCCATGTGATCTAATACTTATCATTTGGTAAATTACTTCTTAACTACTTACTGTTTTAAAGAGGGTTGCTTTTTACCAAATCAATTATTTTTAATTAACTGAAACAATCATCAGGACGCAATGTTCCTCACAGTTCTGAAGTTGGATAGTGGTGCCTGGAAGCTGGAGGTGCAGACACTACCAGAGCAGAGTATAAGAAGCCAGCCTATTTTGCAATGACGTCATGATCTTCTTCAATAAATTATTATGGGGGGGGAAAAGCTGAAAGTGAAGGAAACGTGGTGTGGTGCTTGTGACTGAACATATAAGCCATGCTGTGATGTGGAATATATAGGCTATGCGTGTATCATCTAAATTATAAACATTATAATTCCAGAAGTCTGTAACAGATTTCAAACTCACAGCTGAATATTCCAGCATTTAGAGCAAAAAACCTTACAAAAATTAAAAGCACAAACAGCTTTGTACATTATGCATTACAATCTGCTTCTTTTAAGACCCCCGGAAGCACCGCCTTGCCAGAATGGCTAGTGCATTTGCAAAGTACATTAGTCTAATGCCGAGTCCATTATAGCGGTATTCCTTGCTGAGACGTGTCATATTGTACATGTGCCTAAGTTTTACGTTTTCTCCAGCATGGCCAAGGAGAGTATGTATATAGGGAAGGAAAAAAAGCCTTTTAAGATGCATTTAATAACTCAAATGATTTAGAATACACAATAAAACATATTTGCTGAACACATTAAAACCAAGACATTTTATTAGTGATTTCTGTATCCTCTCCTATCCTCGTAAAGTGAGGATAAAAACATATCTCAATGGCTGAATTCCACTGCAGAGGATTTCCTTGATTCTGAAGATCACCTCAGTCTTATATTTACAATTCATGTATAAAACTGCAGGACTGAAAGGCGTTGCCAAAACATTACCATACACCATTTTCTTTTGATCATCGGGGTCCCGTTGGATTGAAACTAACTGTTACTTTGACTGACAAGCTCTGGGGGAGGTACTTCCTATTGTCAAATTGTGAAGACTGACTTGTGCTCATGTTCCCATAGCCTGTCAGCAGATACCGGGAGGTTGCGCATTCCTTTGCTATGCAGAGTGATCTACACACTTGCATGCAAAGCGTTTGCAGCAAAACCACTCATCTTGATAAATTTTCATTCATATGAACGGAGAGATTATCATTCTGTTTTAAAGGTGTCGCAACAAATTCTGTGCCTTCAAAGCTCCTCAAATTAAATTCTGTCGGAAACCCTATGCGAGCACAGTTGTGGGTCTGCATTTATGCATGTGTTGGGGGCGCCTGTGTTTATTCTGCATTGGTCTGGTCGATCCAAGAGAAGAAATCAAGGCAATAAGCTTCTTAGTATCGATGCCCCGTCTGTCTGGAGGGTCTTTTAAATATTCATGGCCATGCTTCTCCCCTGAAGGCATCTTACATTGCCTCCCTGCCTCTTGCGATTTTGTAGTTTTCTTTGGGGTTGGGGTGGTGGGAATACAAATTAAATGTCTTGTGGCTTGTGTGTATATTTTGTTATTCAATTCAGACTTGTTTATTCCTTCATGAATTTGTGGGACCCTAATGGTTGTTTGATTTATGTTGTAATGTTTGTCCCACGAGACTGTCCTGTCACATATGATAAGTAACAGGCCTCCTTTTTACCCACAATGCAGTGGGCCTCTTCTTTTGCCTCCTCACACAATAGATGCTGAAAGTAGAGGGTGTTGCCATGCTGTTTCTAGTGATCATTTGATAACCTGTATAAAAACAACAACATGAAAAATAACATGATCTCTGTTAAAAACATAATATAATCAACCTCAAGGCGGTCACAGTATTTTCATATTTTGCCATATGCAAAATTATTTATTAGACCCTATGTTGTCTTGAAATGTTCATATCTAGCTTCACCTTAACTATTTTACTATGTTCCCTAGTCCTGTCTTAAATATAATAATAATAATACATTTTATTTAAAACACGCTCTTCTTAAACCCAGAGTGCTACAAGTCAAGCAGAAACAATACATTTGATGTATTCTTATGTCCCTGATATTTAATATACCAGTTCTAATTGTTTAATAGATATGAACAACTTACTTAAACATTGCAAATTTGAAACAAACTATGAAAATGCATGATCGTCTAAAATATACACATTTCTTTTGTAGTTCTTCCTATGTTGCTAATTTATTTTTATGAATGTATTTCCTAAAGGCCAACGGCCAACCACCAACCAACCAATAAACATTAATCATAAGAGGCTGATAAAAATGAGATAGTCCATCATAAATTTGCAAGGTATGTAAGCAAAGCAAACGTGCAGCAAAGAAATGGGAAATAAATGTACACTTCCACTCCACACACACACACAGCCTAAATCACATACATATTTTCTTGCACCATTTACTCATCCTCTGTGAATAGGCAGACAGCAATCTTGACTCATTCTGGGCTTAGATTCAAATCCTGTCTTTTCTTGAAAAATGTCCCTTTCCCAATAATCACATTTCACACAAGATCATGTGAAATTGTCCTTTATCTTATTTAACTGCCACCTATTCGTTTGGCTAAAAGAATTTCCAATGCAAATTTGTACTGCAGTACATTTATGCGCCTTTGCCAGGATAGTCAACGTTGTCTGAAGTGCTGTTGTGTATGCTTTTATGAAAACCATCTGTTTTTTATTAATGCTGCAAGATTTAAAATATTTGAGCTCTGGCTTCTTTGCCACCAAACCTTTGAATTACCTTTAAATTCTGGGCTGTAACCTCTGCAGTCTCCATTTTGTATATATTTTATTCAGTACATAAGACCCCTCTGTAGTTCAGACAGGATATTGTACTAAAAATCAAGACTTTTGGCATTGTTATATGAAAAAGTGGATTTCAGCCCATATATTATGTTGTTGTTTAAAAAAGGGTAATTGGAGATAATGACATTGCAGATAAGAAAAAGAATGGATGCTTTGAGAAAAGATGCAAAGTGTGGGAATACAAATCTTGGCAGGAAACGTAGCTGTTAGCTGCCACTCGATCACATGATCCCTATAGAGAGATGTCATAAACCAGAGTATAGTAATACAATATGTTCAATTTAGTTCATATGCATTGGTTTATGTAATTCCATTTATAATCTCACCCAGCTGCATTAATTCCTATCAAAGAGCCAAGAGCAAAGAAGTAGCATCTCGTTTGACGTTTTGAAAAACAATACGTCCTGATGTACTGCCTTATTGAAACAACAAATCAAATTTTAATATGAATTCTTGGCTAGAAGGAGAATGGTTAGGTATAATGAATTCTGGAATCATGTTTATTGCATTGGCCCCTTAGAATTTGGATATAAATAAATTATACACTTTATAATGTGCTGATTTTAAACTCCCCTTTCCTAGAAGTATATGCCTATTGATCGATGATCCAGTGATTATATCAAAAGACTGTCTAAAACAAATTGTCTGTGTGTTACCCAAAATGCACAACATTTTGAAATCCTGGCTGTTGTCAATTATTTGTCTAATGTCTTCTTCCTCTTCTTCTGGTTTAATTCCCATTGTGTGTTGTATTAGTATGGGTACAGGCCAATGTTTGGTTTCTTAATGTTCTCAGAAATGTGAAAAGCCTGAAGGATCTGATATAACTTCCAAGAATAATTTCAATTTTTTTAACAGCAATTTGTTTTCAGGAGGTTGTTTCATTAGTTATATTTCAGAAGCTTTGAAGGTTGCTGTTTTGCTTCCTAAGGCATGATAAACAGCAACAACAACAAAATAATAGCACATAAGCATTCATATCCATATATTATTGACTCTAAAGTAAAATGCAGAAAGACATCTTCAATGCATTAAATGTATGTAAGGTGTAAGGTGCAATGTAAGGTGCAATTATTGAAAATCTCTCCTACAAGGTAAAAACACCAACCAAATAATACATTTCAGTTTTAAGGGTGAGATCTTATAATTAAGTATTGGTAAACATTTATGATTAAAACAATGTAACAATATAACACTGGATTGTTGTTAGACATTATTTGTCAGATAAACCTGAAACTTTACAGCTGCCGCTAGCCTGATATCATACCTATTCAGATCTTGAGGAGCTTGAGGAGTCGTTTGGAAATATTGTAACACAACCTGTTGTGGGCTCCCTGGTAATCAATAGCTCTCCTTGTTGATGTTTGAACCTGTTGACATTGTAAGTGCAATTTTTCCCATCAAAGAGAGAACTGTCTGCTTGCTTTCTTTCTCTCAGTCAAACAACCTCCAGCATTATTTTTATATTACATAAATAGCCAAATTCTTACATTTATAAAGATTCAAACCTGGTAACTATATTGGGCCTTTGCAAAACGTTTTCATTGTTAAATATAGTTATCTTTCAAGTCGAGAATACTACCCAAAGGCCTGTGTTGTTACCAGGGGACCTTATGAATGAACTTGCCTAACGAAACTGCCATAGGCTACTGTACGCTGTCACTCAAACAGCCCTCCTCTGATTGCTTTACAGTATAACGTGCGGTAAATACTTTTTTTTTTTCATTCCGCGATTGGCTGTCCCATGTCTACCTTAATACACAACAACATGACAAACCTGACTCATTTTTATTCCAGTTTAACTGAGTCTTGTATTTTCAATAATAATAATACTCTTGTTCCAAAAGTAATAATAATAATAATACTCTTCCGTCTCGTTTCATGTATATTGAAGTGAAATAGATGTCAAAGGCAGTCGTCTGTCTCCGACTACACTGCCTTACAAATTGTGGGCAAGAATCAAAATGCGTAGGATGTTTCATTTTAGGATGAAGGCTCTTTGACATCTGCCACTATATTTCTTGAACAAGTGTCATAAGAGAAAAACAGCTCCCACAGACAAGCTGGTTTCTGCTGTGGTAATTATTGTATTCGGTTGATTGTACTTCCCACCTCTTTATAATTATCCCCTTCCCAGTGAATGCCCCGGAGAAGTTTCTCGTTCCTGTTTTGAGGGGTTTTACACAAGGTTTTGACCTGGTTGTTTCTCTTTTTGATTGTTTTTTTCCACCCCTCTTGATTAAGAGCTAGAGCTAAATCTTTCCCAGAGAAATCAAACCCACCCTTGAAACAGCATGACAGGAAATTCAATTTACAGAGCAGGCATGAAGAGCCATTGAAATGGTGGAGGAATGGCCAGTGTGATCCTTTAACTAGTCTGACAACTGCCATGAATTAGAAAAATACTAGCACTCTTTCTCATTTCACCAATCAATTGCTTTGAGTTTTCATTGTCTAGATTTTTTGTAATTGAATAAAGAGCCGTTTATGTTCTTGTGTATGTTGCAAATCAAAGAAAGTGAAAAGCCAAGACCGCAGTCTCTTGTTGATCGAACACAAAGAAATCCATCCACTTAGGAGCAGCTTAAAGTTTTTAAAGTTTTAAATAAGGAATAGGAATGTAAACCCGGTGACACTTGCAGGCAGCAGGATGTGTTTGCAGTTTGAAAAGTAGGAAATGCACACCTGTGTTGTACAAGTGTTCAGTTGTGTTTTGTAGCTTATCTACATCGTATCTGTCCCCTTATACATGGCAGCTTGTGATTTCAACACAGTTTATATTTCCTCCAGAGAGTTAAACATTTAAATATGGTGGATCTCTGAAAAGAAAGCCCTTCACTACTTGTCTCTGGTTCCGTCTTTGTCCCATTTGCTGCACTTAGTACACAGAGAATGCATTTAACGGCATACAATGAGTCAGTTTATTTTCTCTCTCTTCCTCCCCATCAATAATGTTTTCAGTCAGGTGTTCAAGCTTATCTGATGTACACTGTTTAACACACATGTCTTTTGCTAATGAAGAGCAGTTCCTTGAAATAAACCTTCATGGATGAAAAAAGGAAAAGAAATGTAGAACAGCCTTCAGCAGAAGCGAGTGAAAACTAGATGAGTGGAAAGCTTTCAGATAAGAAGTATAATTTCATGTACTCACGGATACTTTGGATGAACATCTCTGGAGCCTGTAATTCTGTTTGACTGTTCTTAAAAGCTAGCTCTGTTTTACTGCAGTTTTATTTTTTCCTTATTTATAATTTAAAAAAATCGTCCACTATCTACTATAACTTGTAGATTTAAAACACCATTCCATTTAGTAGGAAAAATACTTTTAACTTAAATGTAGTCCATAAAGGATTACAAAGCGCTTTACAGGTGGGGTGGGACTCAAATCATCCACTATTGCAGTACAGCACCGTCTAGCCCAGTCTGATATAAACTAGATAGGTAAAAGACTTAGAAAAATGAAATTAGTGGAACAATTAAGGCAGACTTTGGATCACGTATTGCCCTCGTGCCTTATATTGGTGCCACCTACTGGTCCACCAATGCCACTACCAACAGCAACATGACTTTCCTATGATGTCTGTTATCAAAGTAATCATCAGGCTGAGCCTTGCTTAGTTTCTGAAATGCACAAAGGTCAAATTTCGGGATTTTACACAGTATCTGCAGGCTATAATCAAACCTTTCACACATTAACGTTTGAGTTTAAAAGTTGCCCTGGCTAAATTAAAATTACTAGAAGAGCATCTATCTCACCAGAAGTGGGATATAAGTGCTTCCAGGTCAGGTGTGGAGCCCGCTGATGTAGTACTGTGTAGAATGTAAGATTACATGGTCTTGTGTGCCATCCGCACAATGGAAAGACAGAACAGTCTGCTTGTATTCATCCTTTATCTGTCACAAAGACAAAAATTAATATGTTTATTTATTTAGAAATGTCTGGTTATCTAAAAAAAAAAAACCTGCCACAGTCACACTTAAAATCTTTCATTAGTATTCAGCAAGTTAGCTCTTCTATAATGCTAATTTTAATTCTGAATGACCTTGTGCTATTATCATCTATTTTCAGTCCTTTACATCATAAAATTGCAGATCACCCAGAAATTAATCTGAAGCCATAAATCAACAGGGTTTCCAACATTCATTAAATTTATCTGCTCAGTGCGGTGAAAGATGGGAAACCAGCGATGCGTTAATCATTGTGGATTGTAATTGTCTAATTCTTTGGTTCTGGTAAACTGGTACTCAGTCCTGTCTATTGCTTCTGTCTGTTAACAAAATACTCCAGATTTGCTTTTCATTACTCCTGTTCATTGATCATCATAAGGCAATATCACACTGGAAGTCATTATATATATATATATATATATGTATATATGTATATATATATACATATATATATACATATACATATATATATATATATATATATATATATATATACATACATATATATATATATATATATATATATATATACATACATATATACATACATATATATATATATATATATATATATATATATATATATGGTGGCACCGTGTGGGGTTGGATGTGATGCTGGGGTTCTGTAAGGTGGGGAGAAAGAAACACACAAATACAAGACTTTAATATATACAGTGCTGCTGCTCAAAACAAAATTGACATCCAAAACCAAGCCAAATCCAAGTCTTTATTGAGCTTCCCTAAACATGGTAATGAGTCCCTCTCTGAACAAGTACTAATAAAAGACAAACACACACAGACAGCAGCCAATGCAATCTGTAATCCAAAATCTAATCAAAGTCCATAAATCCAAGTTCATTTCCCATATATACTTAATCAAGTTTTCTTCTCTTCCCTCCCATGCTCTCTTTCTGGCCCTCCCCACCAGGAAGCGAATCACTTCCTGTTTAATCTAGGTGGGGGGCACACAGCTGGTCCCCTGTTCAATTCACCTGGGGAGGGACAGTACCTCACAGTCATAAGTTTTGATATTGCCTCAACCTACTATTGTACTAAATTCATTTAGAAATGTATGAATATTTCAAGTCTACTTCTTTTATAATATAAATTTCCACATTTCCACACATGAATCTGCTCAGTAAAACACAGGTTCCTGACAATCAAAAGAAGTTACTTTCATCAATGCCTGCAAGTGATCTAGGATTGTAATGCTGATGCACCATTGATCAATGTTTATTGGATTACTGTCTGTGTGTTTTGGAAGTGTACTCTGACCAGCAGACTTTTTCATACACTCCTAATTGAACTAATCCACAGGGTCAGTTTGTCCTGACTCCGTGTGAGTGGAGGGCTGATTTCAGAATGACACGCTGTCAGATGGGCACAACATGAGGGGACTGTATCCACCCAGGGGCTGCATATTCACTTGCTGCCACCCTCTTGGCACCTAAAACGAAACTAACGTGACACTTGGATGTGATTTCTCGTTCCATTTGGGCAGTCTTCAGTTCGCCTGCCATCTGTTTCTGTGCCGTTTCTGCACCAGTGCAATTCTTCATTTGAGTTTATTACCAGATGATGTACGACTTGATGATTTTGAGAGTTGCTGATTGCTGCAGCAGTATGCAGCAGTGTGTGTGTGTGTGTGTGTGTATGTATGTATGTGTATATATATATATATATATATATATATATATATATATATATATATCTGTCTCTCTTGCTCTCTCACTCTCTCTCGATCTCTCTCTCTATACATTAACATATAAATATATATAATTTTCCTACATTGGATGTGACTGTAAGTTGTTAAAACACATTTTGATGTTTAATATGTGAGATTACACAGCTAGAATGATGTAGGCGGTAGTTACTTCAAAGGTTGACTTTCCACTTTGATCCTTTTGCAAGTCCATCTCCATAAAAACATACGCCATGCTAAAAATGATTTAAATACTGTACATGCTTATGCTTCTTGGTTTAGCTGACTTTACTGATTTCCTCTGACAAAGGTGTTTCTGCAGAAACTTTGAGTGACATCAGGTAGACAGCAGCCTCGGGAACACACCCTGTGGCACTGGATGGGACTATTTCCAAATCGGATGACTTGTTCTTTCAGGCCGATATGTCGGCATATCTTCTGCATGTGAGCAGCTGTCATTTAAACATCTGATCTGATCTTCGATGTAAAAACTGTTGTAATCTAATGGAACTTGAAAAGGCAGTTTTCAGGAAGGGATGCATAACTTGAGTACTGAGCTGTGTCTACTGCGATGAAACAGAAGCATCTACTGATTCCTTTGTAGTCATATACATCTATTGCAGATCATGAATTTCAATGTTTCGAGTATGTACAGTTTTTAATACCGTTTGAATTTTAATGGTTCTAGTATATATAGCTGGACACTTCTTGCTTTTTCAGTAGTAATGCCCATTTGGGATGAAGACTTAGATTTAAACTGACAGGCGTTGGCTACCGATGTCAGTTTGACACTAATAAAATGTGAAGTCAGTTCATTTGTGGTTTGATGATGATATTAACGTAATACTATTTTATTAATTTTCTCTTTATTATTGACTAGGCCACGGCACATCTGATATTAGGTCAGCCCACAGGAGAATGCAGAGTTTATTTATCAGGAATGGGTGGTGTAGTATGATATCATAGTATGGTTATGTATCTGGAGCTATAGCCAGAATGATCTTCTATTTTTTATCCTTTCTTAATCGGCAAATTAAACAAAATCAAAAATAATAATACCGAGCAAATATTCTGAGTCTGTTTACTACTAGTGAGAAAACCCTACACAATATTAATAAAGGAGACAGAACATGAAGGCATATGCTGAGTGGTTGTTTATTGATAAAAAAATGTTCTTTACCAAACGACGTCTAGCCAACCCAACAGGGAATGACCACCTCTTTAATATATTCATAAATACAGAAATTAAACAGAAAAAAAAGAAAATGCTCCATCCTCTCGTTCTGTGAGTATACTATACATTATTCACCAGACGTACAATGGAGAATGCCAACAGGGAAAGTGGAAATCAGATCAGGTTTTATTGCTTGTGCTCTGAGGAAGAGTTGAAGGGCGGTGGAGTGTGGGTGGTTTATATGCATGTTCCTATACAAAAGTGGGGAGCCAGGGGGCTACGGGGTTGGGGTACAAAACAGAGAGGATTGTGGGATTTGTGTCCTGCTATATATATTCTCAAGTTTTTAATCAGCTTTTTTAAATTGGGGCCGTATCGCTCCAGGAGCAAACTAGAGCAATGTTCACCTCAAAACAATCGCTGTGGGTGTCATAAAAAATGCATTTCCAAAGAGATCTGTCCTCACTATCTCTTTTTTCTATAGCACCGATATTAAATATAGTGAAGAGTGCGTGTGTGTGTGTGTGTGCCATTGCTGAAAGGGGAGGTGGGGGGGGGGAGTGCTGGCAGTAATATTTTTCCCACCGATCAACCAGGCTGTCATACACCAGATGGGCACAGCATGACAGAGGATTAGTAATGACACCGTGTTCATTGACATTTCCAAAGGCAGGGTGACCCGATCCACACACTGTTAGTGCGGCAGAGGTCTCGACGTCTCCTTTTCACCGAGTTACACAATCCTGATAGCGGGCCCATGTTGCTGTGTAATGCAGAGCCTCGCACACAGAAACCCTTAAAATAGCTTATTAGCACAGGACTGACAACTACAGCGTGCAGCAGCGAGGCAGATGTGCTGCTCAGAATATGACATTACGGCTTCCACTGTGCTCTTCTTCAGAAACAAGATTCACACACTTGCCCTCCAATTATACAGGCAGGTAGTGTTTTAAGCCAGTGAAGCCATGTCTTGGGCTGTATTCAGACAACTGCTCCTTTGCAAAAGAACATTTTAAGATTGCCTAATCCCTTGAAGATCTAGCGGCCATCTAAAACCAAAAAATATACAAAATCATTTCTGTCTCACCTCCCACCCCTTTGTTTTCACTCCCATCTCACTTTTGAACACTTAATTAATTTCACGATGGTTTCCTAGTGTCCTTGTCTCCGTAACTGTGTTTTGAGTAGTGTCACTGCTGCGAGGCATCAACCAGCCTCTTAAGTCAATTATTGAAGGACCTGCTTGGGATCCAGAGATTCAGGAATGTGTTAGAGAGGGAGAGATCCTAATTAAAAGAGTTGAGCAGCAGGGGAAGGCTGTTGTGGAAATCTAGAGAAGAAAACAGGCACAGACCTCGAACAGAGGCGTCATTAGGGAGAGAATGCAAACACCTCTCTGGCCTGCATTTTTTAATAGCGCCTTAAAGCGGTAAACATCTGTCATCCTCTGCCCACGGGGTGGCAAAGATTGCGAATCCCTTTTCAAGAGTTATTTCAGACCATCAGACAGAATACTGCAGTTCTCTGGAATATGTCGAGCCCTCCTGCTTTATGAAATAGGCTTTCAGAGTCACACATAAAATGAAGTTGTGTAGTTCAGTTCTTTGTTTTCTCTTAAACCTTGCTTCTTATGCATCTTCATTCCTTTTTTCCTCTTCGTTTATGTCCCAATTTCTCATAGCTGACCCCTGAAATACATGCATCGCTGATATTCAATGTCCACCATATATACATCTTTGATATTTTATTTATTCTAACATCTTGGGACATACAGAATAGTACACTGCCAAATGTAATGGCATAGACCTCCATTTGCCAGTACCGGCATGTCCTAAATAGAAGATTCAGTTTTATTTTTTTATTTTTTGAAGGGCAGTAAATCTACCAGTACATATTGTGATGGTATTGCCAGCACTGATGAAACATGGCCCATACAATTACCAAAACCTATACCCAATTACCCATACACTAAATCAAGAAGAGATCCACTTCTGTCACTGCACTAGAAAGTGCCATCTATCAATAAGAAATAGTTGCTAATGCCAGTGTTGGGCCTGCACCCCATTATTATTATTATTATTATTATTATTATTATTATTATTATTATTATTATTATTATTATTATTATTATTGTTGTTGTAGTAGTAGTAGTAGTAGTAGTAGTAGTGGTTAGGTCTGGAGCACAGGTGCTGTTGTACCCTTGAGCAAGGTACTTTTCCTAGATGCCCAACTGTATAAATGGGTAAATATAAAAAAATAATGTGATATATTGTAACAATTGTAAGTCACCCTGGATAAGGGTGTCTGCTAAGAAATCAAGTAATAATAATAATAGTAGTTTATTTTAAATCTGTCATGGGATATGGGACATATATACAAACACCCTCTCTACATTCTCCAGAAAGATAACACAATCAGACATCAAATCATAGATACTGTAAAATAATCAGTTGATGTTGAAATGGAGTAATTAAATGGCACTAGATATTCTCAGTTTCTGTTTCTGTTACAGTCTGACCACTGTTAACAATAACTGAAATATCGTGACTGCCTGGATATGTACAGGGTTGCACACAAACACAGTGAAAAAACATCCATGGGTGGGAATTAAAATCGTTAGCCGGCTTGGCTATTTTACACCTTGCCTTATTCTCTGTCTTTCACAGCTGAGCTTTCCCATAGATGTTTGAAGCTTTGCATGACACTCTTTGCTTCCCCTGCACACTTCTTGGCCATAAGCATTTTCTTTTTTGTATTTTCTTTCTGAAGCTGTAGTTAGGCCTCACGGAAAACAATAGGCTAAGAAAACAAAAACATAAAAAAAACAAGGATTGTGCAGAACACATCTTTGAGGGTGTGGAGCGAGCAACATGTAAAAGGACAGAAAAGACATGTCTGTTTCAAGACATGGAAAAGACCGAGCCATACCCTGCTCAGTAAAGATTAATATGCTTCTTCTTTGGGTTTCAAGCGCTCATCCTGGGGAATTGCATTAGCAAAGCACAGCGCTGGGTGCTCTGACTCATTTTGTATTTTTTATTCATGGCCTCGGCTCTTACACAAGCTGATAAAAATAAATCAAGAGTTTTACAGTGCAAAGCAATTGTATTACCTCGGGAAGATGATTAGGGCTGAGAGAAGACTCACTAAAGAGAATACTTGTAGGGAGACCTCCTCATTCCACTGTGGACTGGGGGTTAATGTATAGCTACTTGGAGGTGGACCACTGATGCGCTTCAAGAAGGTTAACAAGCGCTGAGCACAGCACTGGAAAATGAAGGAGAAAATGGGAGCATTAGTTCAAATAAGATAAATATTACATTTGTGTGCATTAATATTTGGGAAGAAAAGAGAACAGGCCTCTGTCTGGGCTTCATTACAACTTTGCCAGGCCAAAAAACAATCTGGATGATTTTTTTTATTTAAGTATGTAATAAAATCAGGGGGGTGAAATGCATGTGATAGTTTTCTGTGACTCTTAAAATGGCTGTGACTTGCATTGCAATTCTCCTCACGAATAAGGTTAGGCTGTTCTGAAGGCTTTTTTCATTTATTTTGAAGTGCCATTGCTTGCATAGTATGCACATGCATGTCCTGCACCTAATGCACTATACAAACATGCTTGACATGAAGGGAAAACATATTTTTTCTTCAAACAGTACATATTCCTTGCAATACAAGAGTAAAGGCCTTTGCACACTGGATCCAATGATGCATCCAATTTTTATGTGCATGAAAAGTGAAGAAAACAAGTGTGTGCATTCCCATCTCACCTTGCACACTGAGTAATGTTGTATGACGGTGATGCATCAATTGTGGAATCAAAAAATTATCTGATTTGACGTGCTTTAAAAAAGACAGTGACCAATTAAAAATTACAAGACATGTGGATTGATGCACATCAATTTTGTCCATTGTGGCTCTGTGCAACGGCCTTGAGGCTAGTGGTTTATTGTGAAAACCATTTGAAATATACAAGGAAAATTTGTAGTGCAGTATCTGTATTGGGGAGTAGTCTGTGGCCCACTTTTGAAAAAGCACAGGAACCTTTAAGGAAGACTTGTCTGTCTACCCAATGAAGGTCGCATTTACTTTATTCTCAAAAATGCAACTACGACGAGAGGACATAAAAATGTTGGCGTATGAACTGCAGAATCATGTTTGAATGCTGATTTTCTAGGGTCCATTAAGAAACTGAGGATTAATGAACTAATAACAGCCGGATGAGCTGAATGGCCTGCTTTTGTTTGTTACCTTTGTTTTAATCTCACTGAAGGTGTGTGGGTAGAGGCTCCTCTCTGATGGATGTGGATCATCCTTTTCACCTGGTCTCATTATTTTTAATTGGAATCAATGAAAAATGATTTCCCAGTGGCCAAATGGATAAAACTTTACTAATCATCTCCCAATATATTGTTGACTCAGTTAATCTAATCAAAGGAAAGAAAAATATCCTTTGAATCACTAATAAGAAATGCTTACAGTTTATAGTACAAGCTATTTTCTGTGCTTTTTTATTCTATTTGTCTGTGCTGAACACTCAAGAATGGGGGTGCTCGCCTGCACTGTATTGCAGCTGCCAACTTGCCTTATAGTACCCTTCAGGACTGTGGGGATATTGGGATTATCTCTCCTGTATTTAATGAGCAGTTTCAAACCAGGTGAGCAGGGCTGCAGGAGTGTGCAGGTTATCAAGAGAGACAGTATGGACTAGGTCTGAAATGTCAAATTAAGAAACCGAACCAAAATGAGAAGCCCTAATAAGATATTCCTGATGCGAGGTCGTTGTCTGCAGGGTGGAGGCAGTGGCTGGACTTGAACTCCTGTGCCGTGTGCTGTAGATGGGTCTATAATTGAACATGCCTAGCGCATATCTCCACAACAATTTCTAAGTTAATGTCACATACTGTAGACAGCAAACCGAGTGATCAGCAGGTGCTCCTCATTCCTGACTGGAATACGTATTCCCGTTTTCTGTCAGTTCTGTAAATTGGTTGTTGTCAGGTCTCGGCTAGAACAGGGCCTTAATTTACTCTCTCGCGCGGTTCAAGTAACAAAACAAGTTATTCCAGCGAAAAACCCATCCTCTCTTACTAAGGAGGTTTCAGACATGAAATCCTATTTCTCTCAGTCTGCGAGGGAGCGGGGATTCAGGGGGGATTGTGGCTGGGGCAGAAGCTGACGCAAATACTTAAACAGTGAAAGGCTGAACTTAATTAGCATTTCACATGGGAAATTGCCTGCTGATGCTGCTAATCCATTTTCCATTGTATGCCATAATGTTAATTTTACTTTCAATGTAGTGTCATTTGAATTGCTGAGTTTTTTTTTTTTTTTTTTCCTAACAGCCAATAACCATATTGCAGTTTTTACTGACTGTGGAGTTCAATCATAAACTGCAGAAAACTAAAGGAGCTCAGTGTCTCCAGATCTGTCCCTTCAGCCTCATAAGATTTAAGAAAGATATATGGCCAGCTATTCAGCAAAAGCACTATCACAGAAAGCATGGAAGGAAAAAACAATAATCAAAAACTAAAATGTTAACACTTCATGCTTAATAAAGGATATTTTGTACCTTCTTGTATTAGTAATTAAAAAGAATCCTTAACAGCAGTCATTTTGGTGGGTGTGTTCATTTTGCACAAGCATGAACAATTTTGCAGTCTGGAGTTTGATGCAGTCTCAATGTCCAGATGTTTACATGTCTTGTTTCAAAGCTGTACGGATTTTAAAGTGACATACTCACATACTGCAGTATTTACAATATTGTACAGGAAAGATTTTTGCATCCTGCAAAGCATATTTCAAGCTCTGTGATAACTTGTCCAACTGAACAACAGATTCCATGCTGAAGTATTACAGAAAAAGAGACAGCTTTGATTTGTTCAATTCCATTGGGCATTGTAAGTCATGGCAGCCTGTGAAAGGCCTTTGGGCAATCACTTTGCTGCTTGATGTTTCTAAACAGGGAATTAATGTGGATCTTCTTGCTTGTTAAAGTGGGCTGCACATACTAACTATGCACAGGGTCTTGACTGTTTTTAGTCCTCTATTTCTGATCTAGTGATTGTTTGGGTCAGAGGTGAAGTGAGTTCAGATGTCCCTGCCCGCTGTGTAACTTGAAAATACTCTTTTGGCTCTGCTGTGATTGTCAGCCAGCTCCCAGCTCAGGAAACACTGGGGGCAAAGATCTGAGGTGTTTTAATGCCAGGGAACCCACTGGGAGTCACCTGGAGCACATTCTGACCAGACCGTTACTGTTTGAAATGCATCTGATTGAGACTTCAAGTAAAATTCCCATCATGCAATAGTGCCAGGGCAGAATCAGACTGTTGTTCTCCCTTCTAGGTGCTTAACTCGGTTCTTTGATTATTACAGCATGACCATTTCAGTGCATTCACTGTTGTGCCTTACTGTCACATCCTGTATTACGTTTGTTATATGTATGCATCCCCCAATTATCTATTGCAACTCAAATACAGTTGTCTCATTTTTGCATTCTAACCATAATTGACTGCTAACAAAAAGCAGAATAATATATTCCTGCCCATGGCAATCTTTATCATTCTATACAAGTGCTAGATAGTATATGCATTGTAATCAATAGTTTTCTTTGTTTTAATTAAGTACACAATTCTTGTTTCAAACGCTTTTTTCCCTTGGACTTTCTGACGAGCAGAGAAATGGATCTTGACTGTGCTTGCAGTAATCAAGACACGGTTACATATTGACTGCAGGTACTTCCTGAGGCAAAGCTCACATTAGTCATACACAACTATGACAGAACATGGAAATAGCATAGTACGGTGGATTTAATCATTGCCTGTGGATTGAACTCTATTCAGCCTTGAAATAGAACCAAATGGAATATCTTAGTCATGATAATAAATCATACACCATTTCCATGATTTCATAGTATGAGAAATGTGTGGTCGATAGATGGCACATAAGTGATGGATATATTCTGAATCATGGCCCACACAATTTATGTAAAATCCACCAAATTTACTTCAGGTCGCTTGATCTTCACTGTATAGACTCTGTGGTGAATGACACAAGATTATATTTATTTAAGACTTTGCACAATCACCTGTTTCACAACATATCTTCCATATCAAAGTCTATTTTACAGATGTATGACTGATATAAACATGTTTCCATGCTTAGGATTCACTGTCTGGAATTAATTTAATGCCATTAGAAAGCCAACAAAGATTTCTGTTTGTTTCAGTTGAATAATTATCTGAGATATCTTGGGCCATAATTATTGTGAAGTAGAATTTAAAAAAGCAACAACCTTACTTCTGAGTTCTATTCTGTGCATCTAAAGCTTTATTCATTCTATCTCAGAAAAATAAATGGTATGAATAAATATCATGGTTTATCTGTTCACAATGCATTACTTCAAATAACTGCTTTTCCGAATTTAGCCAAAAAGAGGAAAACGAAATAATAATTTCTTAACCAAATTTCTGCTTCTGCTATTTCATTCTGTTTGAAGGCAAACTGATACAGGGACATCTTCAACTGAGAGATGAAAAACTAATAACATTCACCTGTGAGATATTAAAAAAGACAAAACACTGTTTATATTACTTTGTTTACCTTGCATATAAAGGTAGTACAGCATTGATTAAGTTGTAAGATCCGTAAATGTATTCAACAGAAAGAACAATCCCCAGCAGTTTTTGGATCAGTATTCCAGCTGCTTTAGAGCTGTTGTTAAATCATCTTCTCTAGATGGTTCTGTGAACATATAGCTTAATTACATACCATGACACCGAACAAGGAATGGACGTATTACAGGGTACTTAAATGTAAAGCTTTTTACTGAAAAATTGACATTTGACATTTAACCTCTGTATTTTGTCCCCCACCACCCCCCCACCCCTCCACCCCTCAGAGTAAGCAAATAAAAGCATTTGACAGCTTGTCTTTAACTTCACTGGAATCAAGAAAATTTAACCCAGAATCTATCAACACAAGCTTTCATTAGCAAACCTGAAAAGCATGCCATGAGAGACTTCCAATTACCAGGTATCAGCTTTGTGGCTGAAAATTGTATTCTCACTACAAGGTTATTCCACCTCCATTGTAAAACAAAAAATATGACAAGCAAGAAATTCTGTTGCCTATGAATTACAAAGCAAGCATCCCAGTAGTCTTATTTCAATAAAGCTGCCACATACTGCCTTTCATACCATATAACCTTGGAAATTAAATTGAAAAAAACAAAGACTTTCATTTGTCTCAGGCAGTGTATGAAATTACAGAAAGAAAAGAATTACTTGGTTGGTTGCTTTTGTTTTCCTTCAAATACGTTTTAAAAAAAGGAATAATTAGCTATATGTCGCTTTTTGAAACAATGCTCTATGTCAGAGTCCTTTGTCATTGGTTTGGTAACATTGGGAAGCAAATGAGTTTGTACACAGTTTTGGAATGCAAACAGAAACACTGTGTAAATCACTCTGTGCTACAGTCATAGTTAATAACTGATTTGAAATAAGTAGTAGGAACCTGAATGACCTGAAGTGGCCTCGAGTCTGTCCATGAAATGATAACATCTACAATTCCCACACACTGAAATCAACTTTGAAACTGACCCTGATTTTGTTGACACATAAGGGGGTGGGAGTCAGACCTTTTGTGGAAAATTTGAAAAGACATTTAGTTGTAACCACAAGCACATTCATGTATAACACTCTAATGGTATGTTCCCTGCTGCTTATTAAATCCAATGACTTTGTTCTTGTGGTCCTGAAACAGTGCCTAATATATTAGTCTTTTCGCTGTAGAAGTGATGCCACTCAAAGACCTTTGCCCACAGAGTACTTTTAATGTAATTTTCTAAATGCATTTGCTCTTGGTCATTCCATGCTAACTTAGCATACTTTTCTAGATTTCCTATTTTGATGAATACAATTAAAATTATAATAAAATATACCTCGGTTTATACCTTTATTTATTTGTTGAATGGTGGCATTTGTCAACATTGATTAGGGTGTCATATTCCAATGACAAAATATGAGTCTTCCCAAGTAACAAATTAAACATAAGGCAATACATAAATATGACCTGTGGGGTTGAAACTCAATTTAAAAAAAAAAAAATTCTATAACTGTTTGGAATAATATTCTAAAATATTTATATAGTCATTCTAGCAATTAAGGTTTTTACAGTATTTATAGATGTTGAAATGACCCACGGCCTACTTTTTTGATCCCCTCTTTCTACACTTTGTATCCATTTAATGCTTCAGTTCCTGTAACATGAAGTGTATTTTTTTCTTTCTTTTTTAATTATTCATCCTACATTTTTGGAGAGAAGATGATTTACCAGATCTCAGGCATATATGCTACTCTGACATCTCCTCTCTAACACATTCTGTTTGGAGTGTGAGTTTGGAGATGTTCCACTTTTGCAGATAGATACCTTCAGGAACTGAAATGCATGGGCAGAAACTTTTCCTGCAATTAATTTCAATGCACTGCCTGACAGGCCTTCATTAATGTCAGGGGAAGATCCTTTTGTGCTGGAGTCTTCTGAGGCTAATGTATAATGCACAACCTACAATTTTCTATCCCTCTCTAAATAAACTGTCGATTTTCAAATCATTCTCTGCATTTTAAGAATCAGGTCTGTGTTTATCAGGGAAAGGTTTATCTTCCAAAACACTGAAGATTGTAGGTATGTTTTTCATAATGGCTGATGGTTTCTCCTTAGTGTCAGAACCATCTCCTTTGTGCAGGGATCTTCTGCTTCAGTAAAGTGCAGGCTTTGAGGTTTTTAAGTGCTACTTCAATCTCAAACATGGAATCTTATAATTGAAATTCCTAAGTGTTCACTCCAGTCATGCTTCCCAAAATAACACTCTATTAAGCACAGGGTTGAACCTTCATTTTCACTTCCAAGTATTGGTGGATTCCAAACAGCTGTCTGTGCTATCCATTGAACAAACCGTTGTTATTAAATAATTTATCATCTACTTTGTAGCTTTGGAGAGGAATGAGGATGGAGTAGAAGGATGCTTACTGTGAAATTAAATGTACTGAATTCAGTAGTATTGGAACTATAACCAAACTTTTATATAAATATATACAGTACATACACTACCGTTCAAAAGTTTGGGGTCACTTAGAAATGTCCTTGTTTTCAAAAGAGAAGCACATTTTTTGTGCATTAAAATAATATCAAATTGGTCAGAAATACAGTGTAGACATTGTTAATGTTGTAAATGACTATTGTAGCTGGAAATGGCTGATTTGTAATGGAATATCTACATAGGTGTACAGAGGCCCGTTATCAGCAACCATCAGTCCTGTGTTTAAATGTATTTGTGTGTGTCAAGGTCAAGGAAACTCCATCACTCCTAATCCCTTTACCATGTGCTCATATGTGCACTAGTGTCTTTCTACCTGTTTAGAAGTGTTACCAATACTTAGTCAAAGGTTGTGTTTCAAGAGGTTCTGTGTTACATATCTGGAGGTGATGTTTTTAGATTTGTGGACCTAATTTCCCAATGAACTCGTGAGATTATGAGATTAAAGCAAAATCGCAGAAGACTGCTTAACCTTCACAACGATCTGTGTGTTTTCCAGAAGCACAGCCAACAACAGAACAGTGAAAATGCTCATAGCTCCCAAAGCCTCAGCTTTTAAATAAACATAAAGACAAGCACTGAGGCAAATCTTGGCAGCCTTGCGTTCCAATCGCATTAGAAACCATATAAAGCTAATCAGTTACTCGGCCATGGAGTGTTTATGCGCGCCACACTGCAGCCAGTGCACAGTACCACACATCAGCGTGGTGAGGCACAGATAAAAGGGCAGAGCAGACAAACACACATGTTATTGTCAACCGGTGTCAAGATATTAATGAGCGTGGCAGAATAATGAAACACATTAAACTCCATGATAAATGGTGAGGAAACAAGCGTGCTGTAAAATAGGCCTTTCGTTCTCTCTACATTATTTTTGACTGTGTAAATGAGTCTCAAATAGCAGGCTGCTCAAGATTAAACTTGGCGAAATGAATTGAGAAGTGTCTTGAAATTCTAATTGGAATTATTGTGTTATTTATGCCTCTCTGCTTTGTGGTTGTGACAGCTGTATGAAGGCCTCATAAGCACCAGAAGCTTATAAAGTGTTTTCCATGTATTAAATGTTTTTAAACTGATTTTATCCTCTGTGAGACAAAACCTATTGCTCAGTAGCCCCCCCTTTCTTCGCCCATGTAGCTTCCCTGCTCTTATGAGACCCAATATGTAGCTTGCTTTTCCATGTAAACATGACTTAAGTTACAGATCAATAGTCTCTGTTTAGTGAGCAAAATCAATGAAGGATTCCAGCAGCAGCTTTTAAGTCATGGTTCCAGTGTAGGTTATGACATTAAGACACCCACCATCCCTTCCTGCAAAAAATAGTCCTATTCTGCAGATGTATGTGCTCACTGAGGTTGCAGGAAAGTAAACACAGACTAGTATGCATATCTGCAAACACACGCTCACACACTTCTCAAGACATTGCCACCCAATTGAGGGTCAGTTATTTATCTGCAGGGAAAATATTATTCAGACAAGTGTTTCTATTCACACACACATCCTATGTCCTTTTAGCAATAAAAAAAATAAAAATCTGACATTCACAAGTAATTACATTTTAGTGCTGACACCAAAACTCTAACCATGCTTGGTCCATGTTGAGCCACCATTTGGGGAATGCTGGTCCAATTTAGCTAGTTTATAAAATCCAGGTGTGCATTTTAGAGGCTTTTTATGTCACTTGCTACCAAGACCATCTCAATTTCTGCAAAACATGTGAGAACATAAGAATAATATATGTATAACTTTAGATGTTACAAGTGTGTGTTTTGCATACGGCAAGAAGTAATTAGAAATCTAAAAATAAATAATGAAAAGGAAATGTTTTTAGGTGTTTTCCATGTCTCTGACCAGTGCCAGAAATACAAATGAGCTGTTTATTTTTTAATTACTTTTTTCCTTTGGATACAGACATGAAACTGGTCCTAATCACTAGCCATTAGTAACTGTCACATTCATTGTAATTGAAGCAATAATCAATGCCTTCTGCGTAATCATCTGTATAATTAAATAATTGAAAGAAAAGTATGAACTAGTCAAAAGTTAGCTAAGAATCTGACTACACAAAATATTTCAGAAGACATTGATTTCAAACATGTCTACAACAAAACTAACTTTCACAATTATTCTTAATTCATTTCAATATATAATACATTACTGTAA
The DNA here is from genome assembly GCF_036373705.1 of Amia ocellicauda. NCBI lineage: Eukaryota > Metazoa > Chordata > Actinopteri > Amiiformes > Amiidae > Amia > Amia ocellicauda. The sequence continues at coordinate 9,085,120 of NC_089858.1, read as the reverse complement.
AATAATGTCATTTCATGCTCTAAATCATGATTGATTATATAAAGAGCGAGAAAATGTAATAAATGTGAAAAGTTTTAACATAGGGACAAACTAAATAACAGTAAATATATAATACATATTGTCTTATTTTTGTTGCATTACAGCAATTATTTTTTACTGCAAACTGAATAATGGAATAATTACTATTTAATAATAGAATAATTTTAATTAAGTACAATAACTAGCATAATTTTTTAACCATGTGCTTCATAATTACCTATCAATGGACTGTTTTTTTAAGGCACCTTCAATTCCTCCAGCTAAGATATATTTGTATCTCTTGACTTGTGTTTTCCTATTCAGTGTAGCTATGGACAGGGAGTTGTATCTTCTTAGGGAATTAAATATGCATAACGTCTTTCCATGTGTATATAAAATTTATGAGTTTTTGTGTGTGGGAGAAATCTGAAGTGTACCAAAGGCTCATAATTTGGACACATTTTGAATGTCAATGGTACTGGAAATGTCTAAGCATTGTGAATCCCCTCCAGTAAGGGTTTGAAGAAACTGCCTCTAGTCAAAAGCACATTTTTTCTTTGCTAGATTTTATTTTGTAGGAGTACATCATGAGTATGAAAACACTTTTATTCTGGGATGCATTTGAAGTCTCATCTTTAATTTATCTGCCCCTTGGTGTCTAAATAGTCATCCACAGAGAGCAAGCAGACTTCCTGCCTGCACGATAGATACTCATAGAAAAGGTTAGTCGTGTGACCTAATCTTCTGTGACATGCAATTTTTTTTAACTCTTGGAAAGTGGGAGTGTTTTGGTGCTGCTCCGTTTGGTATCAGAAAGCAACTCCACATGTATATTTAAGATCCCAAAAAGCATTTATTACTGTTATTATTTTTTTAATAATGTTAGGGGGAAAAGGCAATTAATATTTATTATTTTGGAGAACATTCTGTTGCAAGTAGTCGGGGAAGTATGTTTCTGTAAAATTTTTAATATTTTAATGGAGCATGGAAAAATATTTTTAGCACATTGTTATTATTTGACTGCATGCTATATAACTGCAGCTGAGACTATTGTAACATATACTAAATTGGATGCATAAATATGCATGTATGCTTTTTTGATTTCAGAAATAAGAGGTCAAAAGAAATGGCATACCCTCATTATGTCCTTGTAGCACAGGCTGAAAAAAGCACTTTCTTTCAGGGTAAGATGTATATATTACAATAGAAAGCTGGTGGTAATCTCCACAAGTACATTTAGCTTTCAGGGCTTCTGATAACTAGATGATTGGGAATTGAAATCCATTCTCTTTCTAATTCTTTTATCCAATATGTGTTCCATTAAATCATCCTGTATACTTTGTCTCTTCCTTGTCTTCAGGCTATTCTTTCTTCTGACAGAAATAAAAACCTGAATATCATCTAATAAAGGGCAACAGAATTCTAGAAAGGCAGTGTTTTTGTCTTTTTCTTTTTTCTTTTGAGGGTCTCATATTTTCAGCCTCTTGCTTCTGGCTGCAAGACCTTTCGAGGCCATTATTAAGTTTGCTGTGCTGTATCAGACCTGAAGGCTGAGAAATCAGCCTTGTCTGTTTGTCATGATAGAACCGATATTTCCACCCATACAGTGATGGATGCCAGTGTGTCTGTGTTTAGCTCAATTCTACTCCTCCTTTAGAAGCATCATTCTCTTTTCTATATCGCATGTGAGAAAACGTATTGCAATCACCTTACACTTCATTACTGGTACTTGCATTTCATAATCCCACAAAAAAATATCTATTACTGAAACACACAATGATTAACATTTTAAATCAGTATTTTTATCCCAGTGGTGTTAGTGTTGTTACAGACTAGAAACACTCACAATGTTGTGGTTTTAAAGAAAATATCCTAACATCTGAATATTTGTTTATGTTGCAAGTCTTTGACACTCATGTTAAATTCACTCCTTGAAATAATTCCAGAAGGTCAGAAGGTGCTGCTCCAAACAACTTTGTTTTTTATCACTTCTTCAATAGTAACTGAGTAAACAACATTTTCTGTTAATTGTAGCAGTTACTGATTGTTTTCCATTTTTTGGGGGTAATAAACATTGTCATGGGTCATTAGGTTTACTGCGTCATTTCTATATATTTTGTTTGGTCCATGGGATATATAGAAGAAAAACATTCTAAAGGCTTATCCAGAGATTACCCATGATTTTAAAAACAGGTGCAAGGACCCATCCCTACCATCATATTTTCTGCTTCTATGTAGCTATAAAAAGCCTGCCATATGCATTATTGAATAGCTTGGAATTTAAACTGCTGGAGAGTGGCTTGAGGGGAGTGTGTGTACAGAAGCAGTATGTGTATATATACAGTAAATAGAAAGCTATAAACACTCACTCTCTCACACACATCATCATCATCATCAGCCTATATCGATCCACTGCTGGATGAAGGCCTCCCCAAGATGTTTCCACTTGCTTTCATCTATACAGTGGGGGAAAAAAGTATTTGATCCTCTGCTGATTTTGTACGTTTGTCCACTGACAAAGAAATGATCAGTCTATAATTTTAATGGTAGGTGGATTTTAACAGTGAGAGACTTAATAACAACAAACAAATCCAGAAAAATGCATTTAAAAAAAGTTATAAATTGATTTGCATGTTAATGAGGGAAATAAGTATTTGACCCCTTCGACTTAGTACTTGGTGGCAAAACCCTTGTTGGCAATCACAGAGGTCAGACGTTTCTTGTAGTTGGCCACCAGGTTTGCACACATCTCAGGAGGGATTTTGTCCCACTCCTCTTTGCAGATCCTCTCCAAGTCATTAAGGTTTCGAGGCTGACGTTTGGCAACTCGAACCTTCAGCCCCCTCCACAGATTTTCTATGGGATTAAGGTCTGGAGACTGGCTAGGCCACTCCAGGACCTTAATGTGCTTCTTCTTGAGCCACTCCTTTGTTGCCTTGGCTGTGTGTTTTGGGTCATTGTCATGCTGGAATACCCATCCACGACCCATTTTCAATGCCCTGGCTGAGGGAAGGAGGTTCTCACCCAAGATTTGACGGTACATGGCCCCGTCCATCGTCCCTTTGATGCGGTGCAGTTGTGCTGTCCCCTTAGCAGAAAAACACCCCCAAACCATAATGTTTCCACCTCCATGTTTGACGGTGGGGATGGTGTTCTTGGGGTCATTCCTCCTCCTCCAAACACGGTGAGTTGAGTTGATGCCAAAGAGCTCGATTTTGGTCTCATCTGACCACAACACTTTCACCCAGTTCTCCTCTGAATCATTCAGATGTTCATTGGCAAACTTCAGACGGGCCTGTACATGTGCTTTCTTGAGCAGGGGGACCTTGCAGGCGCTGCAGGATTTCAGTCCTTCACGGCGTAGTGCGCTACCAATTGTTTTCTTGGTGACTATGGTCCCAGCTGCCTTGAGATCATTAACAAGATCCTCCCGTGTAGTTCTGGGCTGATTCCTCACCGTTCTCATGATCATTGAAACTCCATAAGGTGAGATCTTGCATGGAGCCCCAGACCGAGGGAGACTGACAGTTATTTTGTGTTTCTTCCATTTGCGAATAATCGCACCAACTGTTGTCACCTTCTCACCAAGCTGCTTGGCGATGGTCTTGTAGCCCATTCCAGCCTTGTGTAGGCCTACAATCTTGTCCCTGACATCCTTGGACAGCTCTTTGGTCTTGGCCATGGTGGAGAGTTTGGAATCTGATTGATTGATTGCTTCTGTGGACAGGTGTCTTTTATATAGGTAACGAGCTGAGATTAGGAGCACTCCCTTTAAGAGAGTGCTCCTAATCTCAGCTTGTTACCTCTATAAAAGACACCTGGGAGCCAGTGCGTTTTTCTGGATTTTTTTGTTGTTATTCTGTCTCTCACTGTTAAAATACACCTACCATTAAAATTATAGACTGATCTTTTCTTTGTCAGTGGGCAAACGTACAAAAACAGCAGGGGATCAAATACTTTTTTCCCTCTTTTTTCTGCTCTTTTCCATGTCATGCCTGCAACATTTATTAATTAAATATATAATAATATATACATCCCCATGATATAGATATACACAGGGGATGTGTGAACTTTAACCAACGATGAAATTATGTAGTATTAAGATATTATGTGTACATGGTATTTCAATTAGTTGAAAGCCAAATCGTAATGTAATCACTAAGTGTAACTAGGGAAACAGGCTTTATGTCCACCACTCACGTACAAGACGTCCGTTAGTGCTGCGCTCGTTTAACGCCCTCCGGAGGTTTCAATATGTAGCTGAAGTAAAAAGCAAATGTAAGCAATGTCGGAGAAACTAAAATATGTAACCGCTTTCTTTAAAAAAAACATTGCAATGTGCAGTAAATATAATCAGTGCAAAATACAATACACAATATGCATACATCGTGGTACAACGAGATCCTGGGTACATGCTAATAGGTTTGGTAGGCACAGGAGAAGTTACAGTAAAGTGATAGAAGTGCTAACAATATACAAGTAATCAGGAGCATGAGCATAGGTTAAAAAGAAAGTGCATAAGAGCCCAGATCAGGAAGGTGGTCAGGTGATCTTGGTGGGAAGGCTGTTCCACTACTTAGCAGTGGAAAAGCAGAAGGTTCAGGAGGATGGGGAAGGAGAGTGAAGTGGGGGAACTGTGAGTCTTCTGGTGCAAGAGGACCTGAGCAGTACATTTGTCGATCAAATATACCAATGGGTCTCTATCCACACTTTTCTCAGAGGAATTGTATCCAAATTAAAGTTATTTACGCACTGTGCCCGATAAGGTTTCTTAATTAAAAAGAAAAATAAAGCTATTAATTTTGGGGAGTTTCAATTTGTTTTGCTTTTTTGCTGTGACAATGATGCACAGAAAGAAAAAGCATCTGATTCAGGTGACAAATAAATTGGACCTGCATTGAAAGAAAGTTCTTTGAGCAATTGCTTAACTGTAAATCGGCCTGATTTATTGATTGATCGATTGATTAGTTTTTGTTTTTCTGTTCTTGTATTCTCTGCAGTCAAAGTGAGTTTTTTTTCTTCAGCTATATCACACAAACACATCTGCTTTTACTACATCAGCTAGGGAATACAATGACAGCTGATTGCACACCAAATATTTGAGGCTGCTAACTATATCTTTATCTGGCTTTCAAGGTAGTATAAATAAAACAGGATTACTCTAATAGTATCTTTTCCAACAGGTAGTACAGCAGAAATATATTTTGAAGTGTGACATATTATGATTCTGTTAGTGCATTGTGGTTGTATTCAATTATTAATGTATTGAAGGGCATATGTTTGAGCTGAGACACTCAATGCATTATTATTGTTATCATGTTGTTTTGGAGTCCCTATTGTGCTCGAAGAACTAAGGAGGATTACCTTGGTGACAGCGTTCTGAAGTGTATATGTACTATGTGTATAGAAAGTCTTCTCCCCCTTTCAAAATCTTCAACCTTTGTTGCCTTATAGCCTGAAATTAAAATGTATTCAAATTATTATTTATTTAATCTTTTATCTACACATCCTAGCCCACAACTTCCAATTGAAAATATTCTAGAAATTTGTAGAAAATGTATTGTAAATTAAAACTGAAATAGCTTGGTTGGATAAGTGTCCACACCCCTTATAATCGCAATCCTAAATTAGCTGAGGTATAAGCAACTGCCTTCAAGTGGTTTCCACCTGTGTTTAATTGTACAGATTCATATGATTTCAGGATAAATTTAACAGTTCCTGTAGGTTCCCTCTGCTGGGTGGTGCATTTCAAAGCAAGACAGAAACATGAGCACCAAGGAGCTTTCAAAAGAACTCTGGGACAAAGTTGTTGAAATGCACAGAGCAGGGGATGGGTATATAAAATGCCAAATGCCTTGAATATCCCTTGGAGCATGGTCAAGATTATTATTAAGAAGTGGAAGGTGTGTGGCACCACCAAGACCCTGCCTACATCAGGCTCTCCCTCCAAACTGGATGACTTAGCAAGAAGGAGACTAATCAGAGAGGCTACCAAGAGACCAATGTTAACTTTACAAGAGCTACAGGTTTTTATGGCCAAGAGTGTTCAAAGTGTGCATGTGAAAATAGAATGCTAAGCACTCCACAAATCTTGCCTATATGGTAGTGTAGAAAGAAGGTTTCCCCTTAACAGGGATTATGGTGTGTAGATAAGTGGAAAAAATACTAATTTAAATTTAATGTTTTGTATGTATTTTATCTTGCATTTAAGTAATTTATACTTTTTACTATTTACTTCATAGATATTATTTTTTACATACACTATTAAAATATTGTGACAGGCCACTGTCACGGCACGGCTGCTGCTGATGCCCGCTGATTAGGTCCTCATGTGCTGCAGCTGTGTTGCCCGCTCCCTCACAAACAGACTGCGGACTCACGGCAGCGGGCAATGACCACTGAGGCGACTGTGACGTCAGCGGCAGCTGTGCCTTGTCTATTTAATCCCTCTCCCTCCCCGACAGAAGCAGCTAACCCGCTGAGAAGTTTTAGAGCACCTTCATTTTTCCAGTTTCCAGTTTGTATTGAAATGTACGCAGTTTAAAGTCTCAATGTACTCTGAAATTAATGCATAGAACAAATACACAATTGGAGATAAAAAAGAAATCATGGAATCGTTTTGTTTAACAAACATTAACCCCTTAAGCTGACAAACCTCTCTGGTACCCTTAAAAGGGTTGTGTTGTTTGCCAAGTGTTCAGTATCCCATGAAAGCTGAGACTCTCAGCTTTCTATCGATGTGAAGCATTCTGTGAAGTGAATTTTTTTTTTTAGGAATACATAATAATAATATTGACAATTATGACATATTCTGGAACCAGACAGTCTACTGATCAAAACAAGACCATCCACGTTTTGGTAGAAACAACACACACCCATAGAGAGCTCAAGATGGAAAACTCTATTTACAGTGTACTAATACACAACAATTTTACATAATTGGATCTGGACTTCTCTGTGTTTATTGGAACATAAAATAATATTAATTGTTAGGTTGTTCTGAACAAAACAAGCCTATTTGCAAAGAAATCCAATCAAAACTAAGTGATCTGTGACCATCTGGATGAGACGTGCTGGTAAACAAGAGAATAAGCTTTCAAACGATGTGCGCATTGTAGGATTACAGTGTAACTTCTATGCACAGGAACTGCGAGGTGCACGTAACAATGCCAAATAATGCTTAAAAGGGTGTAGTAACACAGTATGTAACTCTGAAATGTACATTCTTTTTCAGATTTTGGTAACCTAAACTTTTTTTTTTAACCTTTGTACCATTTCAGGTTATTTCAGACTTGAACTTCTTAAATTACAATAACAACTGGAAAAATGGGGGTGTTCTAACACTTTTGACTAGTAGTATACATTTTAAAATAAAACAAGAAGGGGTGGGGTGCGGTGTGGGGTGTTAAGCTTCAGTCAGCTGTATGAATCTTCAAGGAGCCACAGGGTCTTCAGATATTCAGGTCAATAAATGGAGGTAATTGTTTCCTTAATTGCATACATTGTCTTGTTTTACAGGTTTTGCACAGTTCAACATTCAAATATAGGAAACATTCAAAGTGTAGTACCTTTCAAATATGCAGGTTTATAACCTTACTGGCTACAGACTATACAGAAAGGTTATATTTCTCCAGTAAATTAAATGATTCAAGCAAATTAAGCAAATGAGAACTCGGGAGGAATGAAAACCAGAAGACTGAAGCCCTGCAGCCCTATGAGTTTGACATCTACACTTTAAACCAATCCACAGAAATGTAGGTTAATATTTGGCTGAAATGTCTTTTCATTGAATTTGCCCCCTACGGTGTATTGTTTGTAATAACTGTATTTCATTCACATAAGGAATTGAAATGTTCTGAACTTGAAAGGGAGTCTATATTGGCAAAAGAAAGAGATATGAAAACTAGTAAAGCTGGAGTCAAAATGTAAGATGGGCACGAGGAATCAATTGATTTCCCTGTAGTTGATATACATACAATACCTAACCTTGAGAAAAACCCATGCCCCATATTAAAAGATTGTAGGCACTGAAAGAATGTTATTGCAAACCCAAGTACACCGGGTAGTGTGTTTGAAAAACCAACTCCTACAGGACAAGCCAAGCATAAGGAACAAAAACACTGGGGAACAGAAAGCTAGCACGGTAAATGGATTCAATAAGGCAAAGTCTAGAACAAACAAAAGGGAAAAAAAAAGAAAAGGTTTTAATACTGGGAGTACAGCAGGGAGAGAAGCCTTATTTTACTCTAAATTCACACAAAATGTCTAAGTAATAAGGTTATCTATTTGCTCATCTCATAAAGGAATCAATCGGCATGAACTCCTTCGGGATACACAGAACCCTGCCTTTTGACACCAGAGTGAGATTAAAAAATATATATCTCTTTTGATAATGAAAAAGAAAGTACACTGGGAGGAATAGATCTAATAAATATCACACAAAGATAGGAACCATATTCACGAGGCCGTCTAGTAAAAAACTGTCTTAGATTCAATATTATTCCAATAAAAACTGTTTAGTATAACAGAATATCACAGAATGACATTGATTACGAAAATAAATCTAACCGCAGAAGCTTAAAACTGTGGTCTTAGTAAGGAAAGGTATTTGAAGAGTGTGATTATTATTAAAAAACAACTGCTAATGTGAAATAGTCGTCAAATGTGCCGGAATAAGAAAAGACAAAAACCTTAGACTATTTTATTGGATGTGAATATATATACACTCACCTAAAGGATTATTAGGAACACCTGTTCAATTTCTCATTAATGCAATTATCTAATCAACCAATCACATGGCAGTTGCTTCAATGCATTTAGGGGTGTGGTCCTGGTCAAGACAATCTCCTGAACTCCAAACTGAATGTCTGAATGGGAAAGAAAGGTGATTTAAGCAATTTTGAGCGTGGCATGGTTGTTGGTGCCAGACGGGCCGGTCTGAGTATTTCACAATCTGCTCAGTTACTGGGATTTTCACGCACAACCATTTCTAGGGTTTACAAAGAATGGTGTGAAAAGGGAAAAACATCCAGTATGCGGCAGTCCTGTGGGTGAAAATGCCTTGTTGATGCTAGAGGTCAGAGGAGAATGGGCCGACTGATTCAAGCTGATAGAAGAGCAACTTTGACTGAAATAACCACTCGTTACAACCGAGGTATGCAGCAAAGCATTTGTGAAGCCACAACACGTACAACCTTGAGGCGGATGGGCTACAACAGCAGAAGACCCCACCGGGTACCACTCATCTCCACTACAAATAGGAAAAAGAGGCTACAATTTGCACAAGCTCACCAAAATTGGACAGTTGAAGACTGGAAAAATGTTGCCTGGTCTGATGAGTCTCGATTTCTGTTGAGACATTCAGATGGTAGAGTCAGAATTTGGCGTAAACAGAATGAGAACATGGATCCATCATGCCTTGTTACCACTGTGCAGGCTGCTGGTGGTGGTGTAATGGTGTGGGGGATGTTTTCTTGGCACACTTTAGGCACCTTAGTGCCAATTGGGCATCGTTTAAATTCCACGGCCTACCTGAGCATTGTTTCTGACCATGTCCATCCCTTTATGACCACCATGTACCCATCCTCTGATGGCTACTTCCAGCAGGATAATGCACCATGTCACAAAGGTCGAATCATTTCAAACTGGTTTCTTGAACATGACAATGAGTTCACTGTACTAAACTGGCCCCCACAGTCACCAGATCTCAACCCAATAGAGCATCTTTGGGATGTGGTGGAACGGGAGCTTCGTGCCCTGGATGTGCATCCCACAAATCTCCATCAGCTGCAAGATGCTATCCTATCAATATGGGCCAACATTTCTAAAGAATGCTTTCAGCACCTTGTTGAATCAATGCCACGTAGAATTAAGGCAGTTCTGAAGGCGAAAGGGGGTCAAACACAGTATTAGTATGGTGTTCCTAATAATCCTTTAGGTGAGTGTATATGTGTGTATATATATATATATATATATATATATATATATATAAATATATATATATATAAATATAAATATTTAACTTGTATAAAGCTCTGCAAATATTTGAAGCATTTGAAATGTGAGAGTCATTATCATTACAATGAAGGAATCTGTTTTGAATCTAGCTGTACTCATTTAGGCAGCTGTCAGCATTCTAAAATAATTACCTCTCAATAAAAAACATAAACAACCTACATTACTATTATTATTATTATTATTATTATTATTATTATTATTATTATTATTAGTAGTAGTAGTAGTAGTATTTGTTATATCACTATTTGGAACAGTGTAATACATATGCATATAATAACATGCTTATAACCATAGTAATAAACACATGGTAAAGAATCTTAAGAAATATATTGGGAATACTATTGTAATTACACAGTACACACTTTACTCAGTACAGTTTGTCGTCATCTTTACTTATAACCTTCTGTCCCTCTCTTTAGGGAAATGGGACAGATCATGACTTTTCAGCATTGTCTCTGTATTGTTCCAATTATAGATATGACAAACTGTATAATTTATGATTCAGAACATGTGTTGCTCTACATTATGGATATTTCAACATGAAACCCTACTTAATTAGGACTTTCTTACTTTTGTGTTCATGGACACTACCGTTCATAAGTTTGGGGTCACTTTGAAATGTACTTGTTTTCCATGAAAACATACATGAAATGAGTTAGAATAGGAAATATAGCAAAATGAATAGGAAATATTTTAATTGACAATACTAGAAATAATTACATTGCCTCCACCATGCTTGAGAGATGGCGTCAAGCACTCCTCCAGCACCTTTTCATTTGGTCTGCGTCTCACGAATGTTCTTCTTTGTGATCCGAACACCTCAAACTTTGATTAGTCTGTCCATAACACTTTTTTCCAATTGCAACTCTGCCTTGAAGGCCAGCATCCCGGAGTCGCCTCTTCACTGTTGACGTTGAGACTGGTGTTTTCCGGGTACTATTTAATGAAGCTGCCAGTTGAGGACCTGTGAGGAGTCTGTTTCTCAAACTAGATGCTCTAATGTATTTGTCCTCTTGCTCAGTTGTGCAACGGGGCCTCCCACTCCTCTTTCTATTCTGGTTAGAGACAGTTTGCGCTGTTCTGTGAAGGGAGTAGTACACAGCGTTGTACGAGATCTTCAGTGTCTTGACAATTTCTCACATGGAATAGCCTTCATTTCTCGGAACAAGAATAGACTGATGAGTTTCAGAAGAAAGTTCTCTGTTTCTGTCCATTTTGAGTCTGTAATCGAACCCACAATTGCTGATACTCCAGATACTCAACTAGTCTAAAGAAGGCCAGTTTTATTGCTTCTTTCATCAGCACAACAGTTTTCAGCTGTGCTAACATCATTGCAAAAGGGTTTTCTAATGATCAATTAGCCTTTTAAAATGATAAACTTGGATTAGCAAACGCAACGTGCCATTGGAACACAGGACTGATAGTTGCTGATAACGGGCCTCTGTACACCTATGTAGATATTCCATTACAAATCAGCCATTTCCAGGTACAATAGTCATTTACAACATTAACAATGTCTACACTGTATTTCTGATCAATTTTATGTTATTTTAATGCACAAAAAAATAGCTTTTCTTTCGAAAACAAGGAAATGTCTAAGTGACCCCAAACTTTTGAATGGTAGTGTATATGTATACTTGGTAACATTGCCTTTCAGTAGCTGAGATTCCCCACATGCCTTAAGGGATTTTTTTGTTTTTGTTTTTTGTTCTGAATGTGTGAGCATTTCACTGACATTATTGTTTGCTTTAGTTACAAGAACAAAAGACACGAGTAATTGTATGTGCCTTCCTGTAAATTGGTTTAAATCACACCTCAATGAGCTATTATTCAGCTGTAATAAATTATGTTACTTCTTTTGTCTGTATTGCTTTTATTCTCTACTGTACACCCTCTCAACTCCATTAAGCATGACCTAATTTTAGTTGTCTGTTGAGCTTGCTCTTGTGAGGTATCTGACCCTACAGTAAGGAATTAATTTAACACTCTGATTAAATAGTGTTCATGTTTCTCACATTAAATGTCAAGGTTATTTCTTGCTTGTTCTCTATGCTTCCAAAATCAGTCATATATATTTTTTTATATATTTTCAAAATTCTAATGAAAAATTGGCATAATTAAAAAGTCATATTATTTTTAGAATTGTATTCCTTTTACATATTTTAGTATACAGGTGTCTCATTATACACAATCTCACGTTATGCATTCTCGCTATAACGCAATTTCATAAAAACTGTTAATACAGTTAAATAATGAATGGTCGATTGTGGGCGGCTTTGGCTTGTTGCACAATCACAGTGAGCAGATTTCCTCAGTTCTGTGCAGATCTGCAGAGTTCTACCGATCCCAATGGTGAAGCAGCGCTGATCTTTTTTTTTTTTTTTTTTTTTTTTTTTGATCTTTTTTAATGTGTGCAACATATGAATGTAGTGTAGTGAATACGTACAGGATGTATCTAACTTAAATGCCAAAAGCAGATTGTTTTAAGCACATTGACACTGCCAACAGGGAGAGAAGTGCTGAAGTTGCTAGAGAGATTCAGAGCTCATTGGCTCATCCCACAAAGCAAGAGAGAGGGAAAGAAAAAATGCTGCCTGTCTGTCTCTTGGCCAGAGCTGAACATTTTCAGTCCACTGACCTAGGGCCTTCAAGGGAGCAAGAGAATTATAAACAAAGGAACAAAAAAATAAACAAATGCACTTCTTTACAAATGTTGGATTGTTAAAAAAAAATAAAAATTAACATTTACACACACTTAAATCAATTAACGTACGCAATTTCACTTTACGCGGAAATTTCTGGGAACCAATTAATCGTGGATCCCTGTATTACCTATTTAATAGTACATAAACTACACACAAATAAACATGCAACAGCAACACACACCTACAAAATTTGTCCAGCAGACAACCCCCGCCAAACACACACACAAAATATACATTACTTTCTTTCTATGTGAATCTAACCAAAATATTACAAGAATTATTCATTCTAACAGAATTTTTTTTTTTTTCCTATAAAAGGAGGGAAATGAATATAACTGTTAAAACTATTTTGTTTAAATATTATGTGTAAGTGCATTTATATAATAATTTCCTTCCCAAGAGAGTCTTTTTTATCAGCATCGGTGCTTCTCTGGGAATATTTTACTTTGCATTTGTTTCCCAGCAAACCCCACTACCTTCATTACTGTGACTGTCTCGAAAACAGTACAGTAGTAGTATACATAATTGGTGGATAGAGATCATGTAGAACAGAAGAGAAAGGGACAAGAGCTTTAAATTCATCAGCCACTGAGCAGGAAGTGGTTTGATTTGTTGAAACACAATAATCATGAAGGACATTAAATGTCAAGGTTATTTCTTGCTTGTTCTCTATGCTTCCAAAATCAGTCATATATATTTTTTTATATATTTTCAAAATTCTAATGAAAAATTGGCATAATTAAAAAGTCATATTATTTTTAGAATTGTATTCCTTTTACATATTTTAGTATACAGGTGTCTCATTATACACAATCTCACGTTATGCATTCTCGCTATAACGCAATTTCATAAAAACTGTTAATACAGTTAAATAATGAATGGTCGATTGTGGGCGGCTTTGGCTTGTTGCACAATCACAGTGAGCAGATTTCCTCAGTTCTGTGCAGATCTGCAGAGTTCTACCGATCCCAATGGTGAAGCAGCGCTGATCTTTTTTTTTTTTTTTTTTTTTTTTTTTGATCTTTTTTAATGTGTGCAACATATGAATGTAGTGTAGTGAATACGTACAGGATGTATCTAACTTAAATGCCAAAAGCAGATTGTTTTAAGCACATTGACACTGCCAACAGGGAGAGAAGTGCTGAAGTTGCTAGAGAGATTCAGAGCTCATTGGCTCATCCCACAAAGCAAGAGAGAGGGAAAGAAAAAATGCTGCCTGTCTGTCTCTTGGCCAGAGCTGAACATTTTCAGTCCACTGACCTAGGGCCTTCAAGGGAGCAAGAGAATTATAAACAAAGGAACAAAAAAATAAACAAATGCACTTCTTTACAAATGTTGGATTGTTAAAAAAAAATAAAAATTAACATTTACACACACTTAAATCAATTAACGTACGCAATTTCAATTTACGCGGAAATTTCTGGGAACCAATTAATCGTGGATCCCTGTATTACCTATTTAATAGTACATAAACTACACACAAATAAACATGCAACAGCAACACACACCTACAAAATTTGTCCAGCAGACAACCCCCGCCAAACACACACACAAAATATACATTACTTTCTTTCTATGTGAATCTAACCAAAATATTACAAGAATTATTCATTCTAACAGAATTTTTTTTTTTTTCCTATAAAAGGAGGGAAATGAATATAACTGTTAAAACTATTTTGTTTAAATATTATGTGTAAGTGCATTTATATAATAATTTCCTTCCCAAGAGAGTCTTTTTTATCAGCATCGGTGCTTCTCTGGGAATATTTTACTTTGCATTTGTTTCCCAGCAAACCCCACTACCTTCATTACTGTGACTGTCTCGAAAACAGTACAGTAGTAGTATACATAATTGGTGGATAGAGATCATGTAGAACAGAAGAGAAAGGGACAAGAGCTTTAAATTCATCAGCCACTGAGCAGGAAGTGGTTTGATTTGTTGAAACACAATAATCATGAAGGACGCCAAGTGTACAGTGCTGTCACGGAAAGGGCAAAGGTCATGGAAAATTGGTATTGCCTGCAGACATGCTATGCTGTTCAATAAATATTTACTGTGAGGCCTGTAAACAAAAAGTTTGGGAGTAAAATAATAACACAAAAATATCACATATTAACTTGTCTGCTTAAGTAACCTTATAGATGAAAGAGCTGTCATGTTATAAGGATGTCCTGTAATCTTAGCGAGCCAGATGTTGTCATTTCTCTGAAGTCAAGGAATACCATGCTCGGTGAATAGCAGATTGGAAATTTCAAACAGTCTTCCAAGAGCTACAAGCCAAAAGAAACCACATTGGGACAGAGAACACCATTGTTTCTAAGCTCATTCCCTCAAGACATAACTGGCCTATTTAGCTCTTTGCCAGTCTGGGTAAACCTGAAAATGGAACATTTGATAGAAAAAGAAATTGTAATTTATAACAATACATTGTTTTAACTCAGCAAAGGCTATTCCATATTTTTATGTAAAAAGAAAAGCACATCAAATACTAACAACAGCATTTCTCTCCGCAAACTTTCTCTTTTCTTTTTCTGAAGATAGTTTAGCTTGCTCTGAGCCAGTGATGCCGCCTACATGAGAAATACCGTGCGTTTATATTGGACTCTTGGCATCTGGAAGGCATGTTGAACAACCTCTTGACTTGGCCATCAGGCCGCCCGTAAGCAGGATATCATCATTGATATTATGACAAAGGATGAAAGATCACTTACAATGGGAATATTAAGTTAATGTAAATGGAAATCGCTCTCACACAGCAACAAGAGGAAGTCTATGTGATGATCACTGAGGGCACAGAGGAGACACATAGAGAAGCATAAAGTCAATAGAAAACAAAGAATCTTAGTGTTTAATAGAAACCATGTCAAGCACACACTGCCACTTAAAAATGTTATAGGAAATGTGAGAGTCATCCAGCTATATCCAACAGGGCAGCAGCAGTGTGCAAGAGTGCAGCCTTTTCTAGGATTGTTCTTTGTTTTAGTTTTTTTAAGAAAAGTTTTGAAAAGCTCTTACATTGTTTTAAAGACCCATATAATACATTTCTTCTTGTACGTAAATGGGATGTGGCTGATGCAAAACAATCTCTAACCCTTTACCCCACCCAGACTGATTAAGATGTCTGAAGGTTTATTTATCTTCAATAATGAACAAACAGGAAAAGGAAAAGTCAGGGAGATTTCCAGGGATATGATATAGCTGTATGCCCAAGAGGTGACAAACAGCCAGTTCCACTTTAATCTTCCTTGCCTCTGGCAGTTAATGATAAATCTACAGGGATATGTTGTTCCTGATGGCTAATAAGTAAGCAGTCTAATGAAGTAAGAAAGGAAAGAGATATGATAGTAGGTAGAAGTTAATGAGGTCAGATATGATTGGACATTTGAAGCACCTTTGTCATCTTCTTCTACTCCATCTCCTTCTTCTTTCATGCATTACTATGCTCATTCACCATAGTATTTTGAATCACTGCCTCACAATGAAATTCAAATGAATGAAAGTAAAGTCCACCATTCCGGAGAATCCGTTTTTTGTTATTGTTATTTCTTGCTCATTAGTAACAGGCCACTGAGATACCAGACCGGTCTGCTAGGTGAAATCATCATTATGTGCCTCACGGATGTGCTGTTGCTGGGAGAGAGGAAATGGGCGATTTGGAGAAACGGATCATTAAAGTGTCCATGCGATAAGACTAACGATGCAATCTTCCTAAAGCCCTGCGTTTAGATTCCCCATTATTTTATTAGTGCTGGCTAATTTTTGGAGCAAGTGTACTAAGGAAGTGTTATGGGTTGTGGGATTTCCATGAATGACAGAAGTTGTCAGGCGCCATTCTGACCTGCATAGAGAACTTGTTTGTCATTTCTATCTTTTGTATATTTTCATTGTTTTTGGTGTGCTCCTTTGATTTCAGTTGTGATTAAACTAATACCCCCCCACCCACACCCCCAATAACTAGTTATCACAGAAAAAATGGCATAGAAAATTGAAAAAGGATGTTACATTATCACACTGTTGTCTGAATCATATTATTGAAGTGTAAGTTTCCCCGTGGCACAATTAACTCAATCCATATGTTGACAATGGTAGAAAAATCAGATTTTTAGACTGCATTTAATTGTTAAATGAACTGCCATTCATATTGTCATATTGCAAGATGCGTATTGTAGGTTCTGCTCGTATTTAATTGTTGAACAGTTACTTTGTTGCAATAAACACTATGTGTAGGTGAGACTTTAAATTAAGTATGTATAGTATATATATATATATATATATATATATATATATATATATATATAGATACCTGCATTATTATGATTATGATTATGATTATTATGATTATTATGATTATGATTATTATTATGATTATTATTATTAATTGTACATTTTCATGTCAGAACCATTTAAAAACAAAATCAATATAATTTGGGTACTTGGTGAATCCAGTGACTCAAGAACTGCAATCGCTGTATTCAGACATGTACATATACACATGTTCCTACTTTATATTTTTATATAATATTATATAATATTTTTAACATTGAGCTAGCAGAGACTTTACATGCAATAACCTGTCAATGACAAGACATCTGCTGATGCTATAACCGAAATCTTGTAGAATGCGGGCAAACACATTAATCCAATGGTTCACTGAAAGCCATGATTGTGGTTGACCTGGTATCTCTGGAGGATAAGACATCGGTGTATGCATTACATATAGTATGGGTTCTGTTACCCAAACAGGAATTCTTTTGCTTTTTCATTTCACCCAAACCTGGCAATTATTTCATACTCTAGTTCTGTGAACTAGTCCATCAGACTGGCTTTTCCTCAGACTCTCATCACCTTCACTGTGAAAAGAACCATAATGTGAATATGAAGTGAAGTGATGAAGTGATCATTGGTAAGTTAATTATATATACATTTTGTGGGTTTACTCTGAAACCTGCCCAATATGGATACTGACAGGCATGTTTATGTAACTCCCACATGTGTAGGAATGTATACAAATCCCACAGCAGAAATATACTTTTTGCAGTGAAATTAAAGCCCCTATTAAAACATGACTCCCATAATACAATTGAGCAATATAATAACACAGGGGGAATTAAACTTCAAAATCCATTTGTGTTGAAGAAATAATTATTCCGTGGCTCCTAAACATGAGACCCATTTCTATTTATACAGATGAAATGTAGTGGTACCCACATTTCCAAAATAGCTTATTTCAATTTCATAATCAATAGAGGAAGTCTATAAAGAGAGTAATTTTATATTTCTTGTTATCATGCAGCACTAAGCCCTGCATTTCCTTTGAACCATTAAGGAAACCAGATCCAGATACACCAACCATTTTTACAGTGACTAAAGAATGAAGCTTGTGTGAGTGATAACTTGAATCTGATACATCTGGCTTAAAGGTGATGATTTTGAAAGGGATCATGCTCATCAGAAGCAGTTTTTGCCACAAGACCCTAAACCCTAAACAAGGTCTGATGTTTATTGATCACAGAGGAGCAATATATTGATGTGGAATCTCAAATCCCTTCAGATGTATTACTTAAATTGTTGAGTTTGAATAGTTAAGTGAGCTAGGTGGAGGCTAAGCCAGTACAGATGCAGTTTCCATAGAAACCCAGTGCCTTCGGGGTAGTGAATGATGGGAAAGTATTTCAGTTAATTCCCATTGGGAATTTTCCTTACACAGCACAAGTTCATCCCAGAAATTGACGCAATTTTGAAATTCTGATATGGTGTGCCTTTTTTCCATTGACTTGTTTAATTTATTGTGTTTTATTTATTTAACCTGTTCACATCGCTGATTCCTATTCCAAAGAATGATTGGATACTTGAAAAACTTTCCACATTACATTTTGGTAGATAACAAAACAAGAAAAAAGCACACAATTATAAAAATCCATGACTCTGATAGCAATGCCATTACCTGTATGAGCTTTCAGACTAATTTTGTTACTTACAATATCAACATATTTTAGGCATTAAAAGCATAATTTTACACAGATTATCATGAATAGACTTTTAAACAAGAAACAGGCTTAAAGATGCCACCTAGCAAATGACATTTCTATTCAATAATTCCTTTACTTTTTGTTTAGGTTTTTGAAATGCTTTCTGATCCTCTTCGCATTGCTTTTCATTTCATCTATTCAACTGCTGTACAGCCCAAGGTAAATTCTTCTTTATTACAGTGTAAAGCCAGTAGTGGTAATTTATGTATCTGAATAAAATTAGACAGTGTGGCTCGGTATGTTTCCGTTTTACTGCTTCATCCTCAGAGGGAATGAAAAAGTGAAGTTCCCTGAGACATATATTGTGAAGACATTAAAGCACTTCTCCACCTCAAGTCATACTGATAAAACCCTTATAATGAGTTGAGCAGGTTTGTCTATTGTGAAGTAGATCACATGGGAAATGTGGGGGCATTTTAAATCTGTTACACATATTGTGAAATTGAATTAAATTTGAACTCTAAGCAGTTTTTTTTTAATGCATAGATTATAAAAACTGTTGATAACTGTGTAACAACCTCCAATATAAATATATTTCTAAATATAGTAGATATTAACTGAATGATTATTACATGACCTCTGATGTAATCCATCATTAGCAAAGCAAGGCTTGACTAATTACTGGTGGTGTAGTGTATATATTTGTTTCTGATGTCTACAACCTTGAATGTTATCATCTGTATGCCATTTCTCAGTCATTTTCTTCTTCACTTATTTTTTTCACCACATAGACCCCCAAGAGCTTTCGAAAATTAAATGCTATACCCAAAGATGCTCTTTCCTGCTGTCCCCAGTGAGATTGCTTTATACAATTAATTGGCCCACTAGCAGAGTTCTGCTCCCATGCACTCTGATGACCCGTTGTTCAACAGAGTGTCTCTCCAGGAGGGTAGAACAGGTGTGAACAGGAACACTGAAAGAAACAAGCACAGTGTGGAGTGAGCCATTATTATAACCATAGGGATCCTCTGATGCTTTGTCAGAAGGCTATTTTTAGATTGGGATGATGACTCTTACTATCTTTATCCGTCTGAGTATGCATTATTGATTTGGTGGTCGGCGGGTCGAGGCATGAGAGTACTAGGAAACTCAAGCTGATGATTTATACCATTGTGTTTTTGTATTATTTTTAAATTCCATTTTGCTTTGCTCTCGTGTGTGACTCTTCCATATCATCCTATACTCTTAATTCTGTTTCTCGTTTGCACAACGAGTCTTCAAGAATGGGACTGCTCAAGCAAGAAATAATGCATCTTTTTTTTAAAGGGAAAGCTAAAAGCATATAGACCAAAGCTAGATGGCGAGGTGTTGAATTATAACAGTCAGATAATGTTGCCATCAATGGATGAAATGAAATTCTAATTATGCTTTTAAGCTGTACAAGTAAGCTGTGCTCTGCAGAATTAAAAGCCAAATGAAAATTAAAATACCATTCAGCTTTAACCACCTGTAAATAACATAAACCACACTCTTCTATTCATCTGCAGAGCATGGTTGACTCAGGGTGAGAGCTCCGCTCTCATGCAGCAACATTACAGATAAACCAAGCTGTAAACAACATGCATTAGGTGCCAGTGCGAAATGGCACAACCTGTAAAAGGATAATAAAAAATAGTAAAGGGTTGCAAATAATAATAATTAAAATAACTCACAGAAATATCACAGGTACCAGCAGCACAAAAAAGCAACACTGCTTTGGTAAAAGTTAGTGATCCACATTGTAGTGGATTTCAAAGACATTATAGTCAAATAGATAAATAAATCAATGCAAAAATGAATCAAGAACCCTGCAACAAAAATAGATAATCAGCTGCCAGCAAATCTCCAAACACTTATTTCTACTGCAGAACTACATTCTGATGAGGGGGATAAGAGAGATTAGAGGGTGAGGGCAGGGGAGGAAGGGAGTGGGGGGGGGAGTAAATATACATTATAAATAGAAACTCTGCGGCTTGCATTTATATGGAATAACTGGAATCATTAACATCTGACCCTGCTGTCTTGCAGTAGCTTCTTGACTTACAGAGTGAAGGCATATTGTTTTCACTGTTCTTTCATTGAATTCTTCAAAGAGAACATCAGGATAAATGTGAGAATCTGAACTTCATATTAATTAAAAAATGCCAAAACGCAAGAAAGAATCCAGGAATAATAAAAAAGCCTGTGGTCAAAGACTAGACGAACATCATAGTGCTTTGACTATTGGCCAGTGAAGGCAAACAACATATTTTAAACTCTGATTCTGCATTTTATTAATCAAAAATATTGCATACCTGTACCTATTTAGTTTTGTGTTTTATGTTTTGTTGTTGTTTTCCTGCCCATGTTGATGCATTTTACACTTGAAAAAATAATAAAATAAAAAGTCCACTGCTTTTTCATCTAAGACTCTGACTGATGTGTCTGGCTTAGTGTGTCACAGTTTCACATGCTTTGCTCAGTTGTATTGTGCAGTGTCTGAGGAATCCTTCTACTTTGGAAGCTTGATTTGTGTGTCACAGATTCAAGGTGTCTGGATGTTTATTTTCAATGCTGATTAGAGCAGAGGAAATTCAGTCATGACTTGCTTTTCAGTCAACACCGTCAAGTAGGAGACAAGTATCCGTGACATGTTTGTACTGCTCTCACCCCACAGCCCGACCAACAAGCATGCTGTCACATTGTGGCCAGGTTTAAGCCCTTTCACCCTTACCACAGGGACCAACTCATTACTTTAGCAGTATTTAATAAATTTAAGTGAGCTTGCCCAGCTGAGACATAGCCCTCTCCATTTCTCCCATGGGAGCGCATGGCAGCAGTTGCTCTAATTATAACATTAAACTGTCACATTCGCCAACATCAATATGCCATCGATCCCCCTTCATTATTTAAACCTTTAAGAGCCGTGCTTATCTGATAAAATGTTCTCCAGAAGCGGCAAATCTAATAAGGGCATCGTCAATCCTTGAGAGACACTGTGGGTTCAATCATCTTGTCCATGTATTCACATAGGCCTTTGTCTGTGCTTATTTATTTGTTTGTTTATTTAACTATTCCGGCATGTTCTCAAAAGATGAATCACTTACCTTTCCTTGAGCACAACAGATGTACTGATTATTTTTGACCTACATAAACAAGTGTGTGCTGGTACTTTTTGTTTACCCATCAGTGTGTTTCATCAACTATATTGAAGTGGCATGAAACAAATGAGAGAAATATAACAATCAAAAGAATACGGTGGTATTGCCCTGACAAGCTCTGCAGTGCGAGTTCGGCTAACTGCAATGTGGAGGTTTCATGTAGGTTCCCTCTCTTTTAGAAGATGCTTGTTTGGTCCATTTTGTGAGAGCCTTAATCAACACCTGTATTCTTCTGCAGCACATCTGCGTGCCTTGTTGTACACTCAATGTGAGAGTCTGGTGATAATGAGGTTCAGATGAGAAACTGGTTTCCCCATGTGCTTGGTGAATATCGAGCAGAAATGCTGCTGTTTGGACAGCTGGTTTGTGAACACCACTTCCATTTTAATGTAATTAGCTCAACCTCTTGGAAAAGACACAATAACAACTCTGTCTTGATTTGATGTACCTCCACTGCAAACACAGTAAAAATTACTCATGGAACCATGCAATCTATAGCTTGTACTTGTAATGTTTATAGTGGTGGTTTGTAATCTTTCTGGCAGTGATCAGCTTGTGCTGCCCAAAGCTGTGGTTTATATACTGGCAAATTAAAGAGTTGTAAACTATGGTCTTCAAATATTTAAGGCAGTTTAAAAAAAAGAAACATACCATAAAAGCTACAAAGTTCAGAGTCATTTTCGGGGTAAATTCTATCATTCCTCTTTTGCAATTAGTTTATTTTCCAAGTTCCTTTCGTCCTGAATTTTGAATCTGATGCAGGGAGGCACATAGGACTAGTGTATGAAATCCTTTGCACCTGCCAATGTGTTGCTAAGCTGGTCTCGTAGCTCATGAAAAATGGGCCTCGGGTCAATTATGATTTGCCCCAGGCCTGAGGTCTTCCAGCCTAAAACCCATGGTATTTCAGAGAAAGAGGTGAGAGACTGAACTGTTTAATCTGTAACAAATCAATAAGGTCTATTAGCCAGGTAGCAGTGCATGGCAAAACAGCCTGACTTCGTTAACCTGCAACTTCAGAACATTGTAATTGTTGTAGGATCAATTACAGGCTATTTACTGGTTCACTTCAGGTCTCTCTCTTAGCAAGGTTCTTTGAAATTAAGAGTAAAAATACAACATTTTGCAGCTAATAGGTGTAGATTGAAAATGTGCCGTGAAGCCAGGAACATGTGCTTTTGATCTGCCAGGGAATGTTGCTCTACATTAGTTTATCATTAAATATTGTCTGATTAATGGGGTATGCAATACCCTGTACCTGCCCATCTATGCCTTCTTCTTCTTTGTGCTCATTTTTTATTTGAGCTTTTTTATTATTAATATTTGTATAGAGGAATCTCTCAATGTCATCTTTCAGCTTCTGATTTTTGTTGTGCCTGGAGAAGATTGTTATTACTGGCTGGAGCTGAACTCAACAAAATCAGTTCTGTGAAGTTTCTTTTTTTATGTTTTGGTGAGGTTGTTATTTCCCTTTGAAACTCTCACTCCTCATCAGTGCAGTCCTGTAGAAGTTAGAACTATTTTCAAACACATCTGAAACATTACGGAGAAATATGTAAATACTGTCTATCTTTCAAATTAATGTACAGTTAAGTCCATATATATTTGTATAGTGACACAATTGTCATCATTTTGGCTCTGTACACCACCACAGTGGATTTGAAAGGAAACAATCAAGGTGTGCTTTAAGTGTAGACTTTCATCTTTAATTTGAAGGTAGTTACATCCAAATTGGGTGAAAGCTGTAGGAATTACAATTTTTATACGTGGTCCCCCCAATTGGCTGCTCAGCTGTCTCAGCTGTCCCGTGGCCAGGTGTGTGTTATTCCCTCATTAGTTCGATTACAGGTAAGCAGAGAAAAGGTCTAGATTTGATTTCAAGTGTGGCATTTGCATTTGGAATCTGTTGCTGTTAACCCTCAATATGAAGTCCAAAGAGCTGCCACTGTGAGTGAAGTAAGCCATCATTAGGCTGAGAAATCAAAACAACATTAGACAAAAACATAAATTGTGGCCAGATCAACTATTTGGTACATTCTTAAAAATAATGAGTTATTAAAAAGCAGCAGGATGAATTCTGAAGTGTTTAGGGCTGTATTATCTGCTCAGATTCAGCTAAATGCTTCAAAACTCATCGGACGGCGCTTCACAGCGCAGATGGACAATGACCTGAAGCATACTGCGAAAGCAACCCCGCGAAGAAGTGGAATGTTCTGCAATGGCCAAGTCAATCACCTGACCTGAATCCAATTGAGCAGCATTTCACTTACTGAAGGCAAAACTGAAGGCAAAACGCCCCAGGAACAAGCAGAAACTAAAGACAGCTGAAGTGCAGGCCTGGCAGAGCATAACCAGGGAAGAAACCCAGCATTTGGTGATGTCTATGGGCTCCAGACTTCAGGAATTGAAACTCACAATTTAATTCATGATTATGTTAGTTTGTCCAATTACTTTTGAGTCCCTAAAATTTGGGGGACCAGATATACAAATCTACACCCTTCACCCAATTTGGATGTAATTACCATCAAATTAAAGATGAAAGTCTACTCCAGTCACAATGTATAACATTAATGCACACCTGCTTAAAAATATAAAAACTATTTATAAAGGTATGTATAAGGGTATAGATCTCAGGAAAAAAAAATCTATTATACTGATATATTGATTAATACATGTAGGTCAAAAGGTTGTGAAATGTTTGCAGCATGAATTCCCAAACCATTTAGCACAAATATAAATATTTAAGCAATTATACGAACATTTACTGATTTAAAATTAGAATACCATCATATCAGAATAAAGCATTTGTTAAAAATCATTATATTAATTGTAAGGTTAACCGAATATAATGCTATGAAGCAACAATTCTATGACATGTTAATATAGTTGATATTTCTAGTGGGATGTTAGTCTGTAAAACTCACCTGTTTATATTTTAAATCTCTGACAATCCTTTTAGTGCTAAGCTGGTTGAATGGATAAATTTAGATTTGATTGCTATTCTATAATTATTCTGTTCCGTGAATTTGACATTTTTTCTTTGTACTATTTAAAAGGTAAAATTATTTATTGCGCTTGACTATTTTACATTATCCTTGGTTGGAGTTAAAGCACCTGTAGATGACATTAATAATTCACTTTTATAGAAAACCATGTATTAACATACCAAATCCAAATCACAATGCAATTCTAGCTGAAATGTAAAAATGCAAAAAACAAATGCGGTCATTGTGTTGGCAAGTCTGAGATATGAAACCACATACATACATCTTTTGGAAGACTTCTCCTTCCCACCTTTTGACCACAGTGTGTGAATTTATCTAAACTTCTGGATGTCCATTCTATCATTTAACATTGTGACATTATTTATTTAGCATTTCTGTGCAAGGTTCCTCAAAATACATAACACTGCTGGCACTGACACTGCAAAAAAGTCTGTATGATAGAGTGCATCCCTTTCAAAAATGCCCAATTTAGTTGTTAAAAGGAAAAATAACACAGTAGTAAAAAATAAACTGACATGGTGCTAATTACAGCTTTAAAGGGATGTAGAGAGGACTAAAATACACATTGAAAACAAGTCTTCCCTCTTCCTATCTGGATCTTAAAGCAAGCCCACCACAAAGCAGCCCACAATTCAAACTAAAGCGCTTGCAAATCATTGTCAATTCAGGTGGAATTACTGCGTGGCGGACACTTTGATAAATCTGTAGGTCACCCCGCTGTTTGAGTTAGAGCCCATTTCGCTTCAGGAACGGACAAAACAAATAGAAGCTCCTCTTAGGGACAATAAATAAACAGTTATTCTGCAGTGTGAGTTGACAGGAGCTGCTTTGAAGAGATGTCACAAGTAGTAATTGCAGTCTGATTTGTAGGTTTCCATCTGATCGTTACATCAACAGTGTCAGATGCAATCAGGAAGGAGGGGATACAATCAGGTTACAACTTTTTTTTTTTAAAGAGTAACTTTAATGGGCAAGTAGCAGCTTGGGCTTTCTCGTGTCCTTGCACCTCACCCAGAACATGGCTGTGTGTGTGTCTGTGCTGGAGCAATGGCAACTACACTCATTTTCATTACTGAGGGCAACGGCTTTGGGATTGATCAATAGGGAAAAAGATGCCGAAAATAATAATAAAAAAAACAACTCGAAAGCCAGCTCTGTTATAAAAGGCTTGCTGATAGATCCTTATCAGATTTGTTCTCCCTCGATTGTAGAAACATACACAAACACACAAACTTTCTCCCTCTCTCTCACACACACATACACACACACACACTGTGAAACCAAAGCTTTTTATTGAGACAAATAAGTACTGTAATGTTACAGTGGGTTATGAACCTTTTAGTTGGGATGATACGGGTGGGAAGGCTGGAGACCCCAAGTGAATTTAGTGGAAGGAAATTGTTCGGCAGGAAGGATGTCAGAAGTACATTAATGCATATATGAGATGCTAATTAAATAAGCATGAGTTCTAAAAGTGTAGCTTCCTTGTCATTAGCCGAGGACGGGAACAGGTTATGATATTCTTGCATGTGATTTCCATTGACAGGTCGTGATCTATATAGAAAGGAGAATAACTACCACAAAGATTGCAGCAGGACAAATGCTTTGAGAAAAAAACAACAACATAGAAATCCATTGCTATTGCTGTATGTCATATTTCTTTAGAAAATTAATTATGGGCAAGATATTTAACCTCTTACTGAATGGATCTTTCAGTTAACTCATCTACACCGATCAGCCATAACATTATGACCACCTGCCTAATATTGTGTATGTCCCACTTTTGCCGCCAAAACAGCCCTGACCCATCGAGGTATGGACTCCACTAGACCTCTGAAGGTGTGCTGTGGTATCTGGCACCAAGATGTTAGCAGCAGATCCTTTAAGTACTCTAAGTTGTGAGGTGGGGCCTCCATGGATCGGACTTGTTTGTCTAGCACATCCCACAGATGCTCGATTGGATTGAGATCTGGGGAATTTGGAGGCCAAGTCAACACCTTGAACTCGTGACTCATCAGACCAGGCCACCTTCTTCCATTGCTCCGTGGTCCAGTTCTGATGCTCATGTGCCCATTGTAGGCGCTTTCGGTAGTGAACAGGGGTCAGCATGGGCACCCTGACTGGTCTGCGGCTACGCAGCCCCATACACAACAAACTGCGATGCACTGTGTGTACTGACACCTTTCTATCAGAACCAGCATTCACTTTTTTAGCAATATGAGCTGCAGTAGCTCGTCTGTTGGATCGGACCACACGGGCCAGCCTTCGCTCCCCACGTGCATCAATGAGCCTTGGCCGCCCATGACCCTGTCACTGATTCACCGCTTTTCCTTCCTTTGACCACTTTTGATAGGTACTGACCACTGCAGACCGGGAACACCCCACAAGAGCTGCAGTTTTGGAGATGCTCTGACCCAGTCATCTAGCCATCACAATTTGGCCCTTGTCAAAGTCGCTCAGATCCTTATGCTTGCCAATTTTTCCTGCTTCTAACACATCACCTGCTGCCTAATATCATCCACTGACAGGTGCCATGATAATGAGATTATCAGTGTTATTCACTTCACCTGTCAGTGGTCATAATGTTATGGCTGATCGGTGTATAACTCAATGATAACAAACACATAACATAGTGTAAATTTGAATGGTTATTTGAATGGCATTTGATGGTTAATTCAAGATTTCCACTGAAATTTCTGTCTTAAATGTATTATTATTGTTATTTCTTATTAACAATAACAATACTAAGAATATCAGTCGAAATACAAAGAGATATCATTACATAATTGCTATAATATGCTTTCACTGTCTTTGTTGCTGTTTCTTTCCAGTGGCTGCACAGAAGGTGATGGAAAATAACATGGAAAATTAATAGAATATGGCAAGAAATCCTTAAATAGAACAGACCCACAACAGGCATTATAGATTTGTGTGTCCTCTCTTTTTGTCAGTAACAGTTTATAGAGAAAGTATAGTGTCTTCCATTGCTGGGAACAAGTCATAACAGCTCCCTCCTGACCCCATTCATGCTGCTTTAAACATCGAGGCACATTTTCCTCTTACTCTGTTCCTCTTTGTTAATTTTTGAAGTAAAACATTTGTTTTTAAAATCAATGACTTATCACAGCAGGGTGTCTGCCATACGTTGTGTTTTCTGATGCAACAGAGCAATGTCCACCCAGCAAAGACATAAAGCCAACATTATGTGTGTGCAACAAGCAGCTTGTAATTACATTCCGATAAGTAATTAAAATGAGGCTATTAATCATCCAGAAACAACTAATTGAGATATCAGAAAGATTTATCCTGATTCTTGTAAACCAATATTATCAGTCCCTAAGCGTCCCTAATTTAAACACACTCTGTGGTGGCTCTCCTAGTCACAGAAGGTGGGGATGTTTGTCATATTAACATGACATGTTTGCATTGCAGGGAAAGTGATTTGCTATATATATATATATATATATATATATATATATATATATATATATATATATATATATACAAACAGGTGACAAATTAAAGGAAAAAACAACATAGTCCAAGTGTCTCAGTAAAGTTTTGGGCACCACGAGCACCCAGAACAGCTTCAATGCTGTTGGCACAGATTCTAGAGTCTCTGAACTCTACTGGAGGGATGAACACCATTTTTCCAAAAGAACTCGTCAAACAGCTCATTCAGTGACCCCTCGTGCCCTGTGGATGGGGCATTGTAATCCTGGAAGAGACCACTCCCATCAGGATAGAAATGTGTCACCATAGGATAAAGGTAGTAACCCTTCCCTCTAAGGGGACAAGTGGACCCAAACCATGCCAGGAAAATGCCCCCACAGCATGGACCCCCTCGCCCACTTGTCGAGAATATGGTGACTCATCTGACCATATCACTTTTTTCCACATCTCTGTAGACCAGTGCTTATGGTTTTTACACCACTGAACTCTCAAATGTGCATTTGTCTTTGTAATGAGGGGTTTATGCACTGCTTGCTGACACAGTCTGATCACGTCCTGCATTGACAGTCTCAGTTACCTGGGAAAGAGTTTCTCTTCTGTTTTTCCTTACATATCGCAGTAATGCACGAGCATCATGGTTATTGAATGTACGCTTTTGACCACAATTTCCAACCCTATTTACTGATGTCTTTCCCATAGATCTAAATGCAGATGCAACTTTAGTCACTGTTCCTATTGAAACACTAGCCAGATGATCAGTCTTTGTGACTGAAACTCCTGCCCCAATCTTCTTTCAAAGTCCCTTAGATCCTTTCCTCTTGTCATCTTGATCCAAAACTGTGCCTGCTCAGCTATTTTATACATGCCACAGAGCATGAACATAAGAAAGTTACAAACAAGAGGAGGCCATTCAACCAATCGTGCTCATTTGGTGTCCATTATTAACTAAGTGATCCAAGGATCCTATCCAGTCTATTTTTAAATGTTCCCAAATTTTCAGCTTCAACCACATCGCTGGGGAGTTTGTTCAGATTGTGACGCCTCTCTGTGTGAAGAAGTGTCTCTTGTTTTCTGTCTTGAATGCCTTGAAGCCCAATTTCCATTTGTGTCCCTGGGTGCGTGTGTCCCTGCTGATGTGGAAAAGCTCCTCTGGTTTGATGTGGTCGATGCCCTTCATGATTGTGAAGACTTTAATCAAGTCCCCATGTAGTCTCCTCTGTTCCAGGGTGAAAAGGTTCAGTTCCCTCAGTCTCTCAGTAGGACATTCCCTTCAGACCTGGAATGAGTCTGGTTGCTCTCCTCTGAACTGCCTCTACAGCAGCGATATCCTTCTTGAAGTGTGGAGCCCAGAACTGTCCACAGTATCCAGATGAGCTCTAACTAGTGCATTGTACAGTCTGAACATTACTGCCCTTGATTTACATTCTACACTTTTGACAATATACCCTAACATTTTATTTTCCTATTTTATTGCTTCCCCACATTGTTTGGATGGAGAAAGTGAGGAGTCCACGTAGACTCCTAAGTCTTTCTCATGCATTACTTCATCTAGTTCTATTCCTCCCATAGTGTAATTATAGTGGCCATTTTTGTTACCTGCGTGTATTACCTTGAACTTGTCCACATTGAATTTCATCTGCCAGGTGTCGGCCCACAACTGAATATTGTCCAAGTCCCTTTAAATAGCCTGTGCTGCTGAGATTGTATCTGCTGAGCCACCTATTTTAGTATCATCTGCAAATTTGACAAGTTTGCTAACTAATCCCAGAGTCCAGATCATTAATATAGATTAGTAAAAGCACAGGCCCTAATTCTGATCCCTGTGGAACTCCTCTAATCGACACCCTCTCTTTCCTTTACATCAACCAGTTCATAATACATCTACTTACATTAGGATGTTAATTGCTTAATTGTATCATGCAGTACACCTGTTTGGAGGAATCTTCATTCGTTATGTTCCTCCACTCATTTATTCAGGTTTTTCCTTTAATTCAAATTAAATATTATATATATATATATATATATATATATATATATATTTCTCTTTCCCCTTCTCTCTGGTGCATTCACTATAATTCACAGTGGACAAAACTAAAAAGCTAGCACATACAGTGGGGGAAAAAAGTATTTGATCCCCTGCTGATTTTGTATGTTTGCCCACTGACAAAGAAATGATCAGTCTATAATTTTAATGGTAGGTGAATTTTAACAGTGAGAGACAGAATAACATCAAAAAAATCAAGAAAAACGCATTTAAAAAAAGTTATACATTGATTTGCATGTTAATAAGGGAAATAAGTATTTGACCCCTTCGACTTAGTATTTGGTGGCAAAACCCTTGTTGGCAATCACAGAGGTCAGACGTTTCTTGTAGTTGGCCACCAGGTTTGCACACATCTCAGGAGGGATTTTGTCCCTCTCCTCTTTGCAGATCCTCTCCAAGTCATTAAGGTTTTGAGGCTGACGTTTGGCAACTCGAACCTTCAGCTCCCTCCACAGATTTTCTATGGGATTAAGGTCTGGAGGCTGGCTAGGCCACTCCAGGACCTTAATTTGCTTCTTCTTGAGCCACTCCTTTGTTGTCTTGGCTGTGTGTTTTGGGTTATTGTCATGCTGGAATACCATCCACGACCCATCTTCAATGCCCTGGCTGAGGGAAGGAGGTTCTCACCCAAGATTTGATGGTACATGGCCCCGTCCATCGTCCCTTTGTTGCGGTGCAGTTGTCCTGTCCCCTTAGCAGAAAAACACCCCCAAAGCATAATGTTTCCACCTCCATGTTTGACGGTGGGGATGGTGTTCTTGGGGTCATTCCTCCTCCTCAAAACACGGCGAGTTGAGTTGATGCCAAAGAGCTCGATTTTGGTCTCATATGACCACAACACTTTCACCCAGTTCTCCTCTGAATCATTCAGATGTTCATTGGCAAACTTCAGACGGTCCTGTACATGTGCTTTCTTGAGCAGGGGGACCTTGCGGGCGCTGTAGGATTTCAGTGCTTCACGGCGTAGTGTGTTACCAATTGTTTTCTTGGTGACTATGGTCCCAGCTGCCTTGAGATCATTAACAAGATACTCCCGTGTAGTTCTGGGCTGATTCCTCACCGTTATGATGATCATTGAAACTCCACGAGGTGAGATCTTGCATGGAAACCCAGACCGAGGGAGACTGACAGTTATTTTGTGTTTCTTCCATTTGCGAATTATTGCACCAACTGTTGTCACCTTCTCACCAAGCTGCTTGGCGATGGTCTTGTAGCCCATTCCAGCCTTGTGTAGGTCTACAATCTTGTCCCTGACATCCTTGGACAGCTCTTTGGTCTTGGCCATGGTGGAGAGTTTGGAATCTGATTGATTGATTGCTTCTGTGGACAGGTGTCTTTTATACAGGTAACGAGCTGAGATTAGGAGCTCTCCCTTTAAGAGAGTGCTCCTAATCTCAGCTCGTTACCTGTATAAAAGACACCTGGGAGCCAGAAATCTTGGTGATTGATAGGGGATCAAATACTTATTTCCCTCATTAACATGCAAATCAATGTATAACTTTTTGAAATGCGTTTTTCTGGATTTTTTTGTTGTTATTCTGTCTCTCACTGTTAAAATACACCTACCATTAAAATTATAGACTGATCATTTCTTTGTCAGTGTGCAAACGGACAAAATCAGCAGGGGATCAAATACTTTTTTCCCTCACTGTAGAACCAATATAGGCTTATTTGCTGAAGGCTATCATGGAAATGAATTGAAACATATCTTCTTGATATTGCCAAGCTCTTCAGATATGAGTTCAGCCATTATGTTTAAAGAGGTGGGACCCATGTCAAGGTTCTTATCTGCACTGAGTAAAGGAAACAATTTTGATTCTTTCTACATATGTCATGACTACATGTTTTCTTCTTATGCATTCATTGAGAACACAATACAAAATTGAGTTATAAATATAGTGGAGTTATGGACAGGTTTACATTTAAACAAGTGGTGATGATGAAAGGGTAAATGATACTAATGATGCAGTTGCAAAAAGGAGATACAAATTCCAGACACTGTCAATAAGATGTTCGATGCAAATGCAGTCACTTTGCTTCCATTTCTTAAATCACAATATGCGGTTTTGTAGCTTCATCGTCAAGCATAAAATAGTACCTGCAAGCTGTATCATTGTCAGCTCACAAGCACCACATTAGCTCACGATTACAATTCTGACCTATTTTCTGTGTTCTTAATTCATTTGTGGGTGTGTAACTAGCAATACAATTACCAAAACTGCTTCAGCTAATATTGCATTTATATTTCTACTGTTAGCAATAATAAATTGCGCCCACCCCCACCAATACAACTTCTCTCACCACTGACACTTGTACATGTCCTATTACTAGTTCCTGGTTCCATTACTACAAATTTCTATGACTAGCACTTGTTCTATTCCTGCAAAAAATACCCATTTTTATTACTGCTCCTTTGTCTGCTAAAATGATAATAATAATTACAGAAATCTTCTATCGTCTATGTGTGGAGACGTTAATGAGCACATCTGTGGTGACTTCTACCATATCACCGCCTGCCTTGGTAGCCATTAGAGGTCTAAACTGAGGCGTTGATTTATGCTGATGTGCCTCGGGAGACAGTCCTGTTCAGGGGCTGAGGGAGATGGAGAAGCAGAGAAAGAAAGAAAGAGAAAACCACAATGACGACCACAACAGTTCCATTTGCTGGGAATTATTCCATCAATGATTCATGGTCTCATTTACGGCTCTAATCGAGATAACGATTTTTAGTTGTTCTTCATAAGAATTAAAAACCCTTGCTGGAAGCCCACTTGTAAAGATTCATTTGTCTCCATTTACTAACCTAATGACTATACCTTTTGAAGCAAAACAAAACGGGGGAAAAAAATACTAAACAGGAAATCAATGATTTTGCCCAAGGTTTGGTTTCATTCCCATTGACTTATTTCTTTATTTATCTAAATAAATGAAGTTACACATTCAAAAATCATTGCAAATACAAGATAGGATAGATTAAATGTTCTTCATCACCGTAAGACAAATTATCAAGGGATTACTTTTTTCTGCTTTAAAGTAATGTCTTGAGATGTATTACATGATTAAACTTTCTCACATTTTAGTTTTTTTGGCACCAGAAAGTATAATTACTGGCAATGGCAGAATTCAACTTTCATTGCTTTTCACTTTAGTCTTTGTGTGATTGTTTGGCAGGCATCTATATACATCATGTCTAGCATAGAACTAAATGTGACCATATAAATGCATTCTGTTATAACTTTCCTTTTATTGGAACTATCTTGTGTTTTGAATGTATTGTATTCTGTTTGTCAAACCTCTTTTACATAATGTGGCTTTTGACAGTTCAGGAAAAATTTGCCATTGGCCTCTTGGTAGGTTCTCTGATTGGTCTTCTTCTTGCTCGGTCATCCAGTTTGGAGGGGCGGCCTGATCTAGGCAGGGTCTTAGTGGTGTCTACATCTTCCACTTCTTAATAATCATCTTCACCGTGCTCCAAATGATATTCAAGGCCTTTGGTATTTTTTATATCCATCCCCTGATCTATGCCTTTCAACAGCGTTATCCCAGAGTAATTTTGAAATCTCCTTGGTGTTCATGGTTGAGTCTTTGCTTTGAAATGCACCACCCAGCAGACGGAACCTACAGGAACTGCAGAATTTATCCTGAACTCATGTGAATCACTACAATTTAACTTGGTTTGTATTGACTAATCACTAGGGGGGTGGACACATATCCAGTCAAGCCATTTCAGTTTTTTTGTATCAATCTCCTACAAATGTCAAGAATATTTGTTTCACTTGGATGTTTTCAGGAAGGATGTGCAGATAAATGAAAAAAGACAAGGAAAAAGCATTTTAATTCCTGTGTGTAATCTGTTGTCTTTGCGTCACCCCTAGGGG
Organism: Amia ocellicauda; assembly: GCF_036373705.1. NCBI lineage: Eukaryota > Metazoa > Chordata > Actinopteri > Amiiformes > Amiidae > Amia > Amia ocellicauda. Next base: position 9,050,851 of record NC_089858.1, on the reverse strand, counting down.
TCAGCATTTACAGTGACAGAAGTGCATTCAGTCCTGTGTATCCATCCTCAGAACCTGTACTCAAACTCTTGTCAGGCGGGAAAACCATCAGAGCATCTCCAAAGGGAGACCATACTGAAAATGATCCATTTCTTCCCTGCCTGAGCAGTTCCTGCAGCCGCTCCTGTCAGTTCACGTTTAAGTGCAGGGGCTTTGCAGAGGTAGCTTATCGACGTGATGTTCTCTACCAAACTCGGCTGCATCTGTAAACCGCCATTATTCGTTGGGCTGTAGACCTCTCTGTAGATTAGTGTGTAATTTGCCACACGAGTTGCCAATGACTGTTGGAGAGCTCCAGCACATAAATGAACGCCGACATCAGGTCCTGCACAGATGGAGTGAATACGCCGCCTCTCCAAGAGTGTTTGGTCTTCCATAGCAGACTTAAATAATAAACCACTTTCTTTTCTGTGTAGATTCCCTTACATGAATTTTAAATGCAAAAAGGAGACTTATTTCTGTCTTATTCATGATTTAAATGTTTAATAATTAAATACAAGGTTGCCTCTTAAGTAATGCGTATTGATGCTATCTGTGGTATGCAGTAAAATGGCACCCTCCTTTCTAGTAACCATCCCAGGTGATTTGTCACAAAATATTTACCTGTTGCTAAATTCATGCAAACGTGCAATTGATGTACATTTACTAGTGATTCAGTGAAATTTCCCATTTGATACCCCAGTAACAGGTATCATTTTTGTATAACTCGGCTTATGTATTCATTTTTAACGGGATCAATTCGACTGATCTTTTTCAATATGCAGTTTTTATTTAAATTCAGTTCCAGTTCTGGTTGTAGAAAAATAAATCTAGGCTGTTTTCTTTTTCACAAACATCTTTATAAACATCTTTTGTAATAGAAGTGCAATTCCACAAATTGCTCCTACTCAATATCCTTTTGTATTGCTGTGATATTTGTTTAAATCTGCAGTTTTTTGCTTTTACCCATAATGGTAATGCATGACAAAAACCCTTGGGTGTCACTATAGAACAGTTTTGCGAATGCTTTATGATTTTATTTTATTTTCTGCTAGGAGCTGCATCTGCATAAATGAAAAGTCAGTCTGGAGATGTGGCTTTTTGCCTTTCTTTCTTTTTTTTTTTTTTGCTTTCCTTCTCTGACTCAAAATGAAAAAAAGAATTAACACCAATATGGTATGTTCAATTACAGCTGAGTGACCCTGACACACTTGCATGGGAAAAGTTAATATATACACATAGATATATATATATTAAAAGAAATCTTTGCTATTGCGTTATTCATGAGAATGAATTATTTGTATGTAGCTGATTAATTATTTATAAGCGACATTTAATAAAATGAAATCCTGAGATTACATTACGTAAAGATCTGTGGCCCTGTACAAAAAGCTCTGTGCTGCCTGTATCGGTGTTTCTCATTGAGTTTGACAAAGTTGTGACTGTGTGTTGTAATAAACTCCAGTTTCGTAATGTCTGGAAATCAGTCCCCCTCTCAGCTCTTTGCCCATCTTGCAGGTTTACTTTTTCTACCTGTTCTTTTACTGCACGTCAGAAAATCAAAGCCCGTGTGAAATGTCTTGATCTCTTGCAGTTGCTGTCTTTGGGCTTTCCTCACAACATGAACAGTCTCTTTGTTTTTCCACATTGTATTAATCTGCTGCTCGTGGTTCCCTATCTGCACATCCCTGGCTGGTACACAAGAAGAGGAGTTCAAACACCAATGCAGAGAGTGTTAAAAAACATACAGCACAGAGAAATGTATAGGGAGTTTGCATAGGCTGTGTGGAATTTCATAACAAATTTAATTCAAGACATTATGTCTCATTGGTTTCAAATCGGGACATATAGATACAGGTGCAACTGCAAGAAATGGATCTTCATCCTAACTTGTGCAGCAGAATAGTCTATCAACTCATTCTCAAAAGGCTACAGTTGCTTAAAAACACCACTGGATGTAAGAGAGTGTCTTTTCACCATTGTCATTAAAGACAGAGCATGTAGGCATCTTAAAAGTGTTTGTGACAGAGAAATGATGCAACACAGAGAGTAATTTCTCTGTCATTTAATATTGAACAAAAGAGGACACCATCTGAACATTGTGCTTGAATGTAAAGAAGTTAGCTTATTCTCTTTTTAGAATGCATCCCTTTATACATAGAGCTAAAAATGTATCTGGTGAATGAGTATCTCCTCTTTGAGAATGAAGTTCCCAACGACAACCAATGATAAGAGGACTATTGAGTCAAAGTTCCTAAAAGCTTTATATGCGACAGCAGGGCATCGTAAAAAAAAATGCTGTGACGCAAAATACTGCTGGCCAAACTAGGATATCCAAAATGAATTCCCTCCACTTAAATCTGCCCTGAGGCCTGCGACTTTATTGCTCAGGCTGGGAGGACGTTTGTAAAAGCCATCAGTGATGAATGGAGAAAAAAAAAGCCAACAAACTTTGCCTGCCAATTCCATTAACTCAGGCCTTGATTAGATCAGCTGTCACCGGGCCCTGCTGATAATCAATGGCTTGTTGATGCTTTTCACAATCCCATGGCATGTTGCAGCTTTGGAGAGTGGATAAAAAGGAGGCCTAATCAAACCACAACTTGTTGGCTTAATTGATCAGAACCGCAGGTGTCCCAGAGCCTCCCATGACTTTCCCCAGGGTCGGTGGGAGTGACAGTTACCTGCTTGACTCTCAAAGCAGTGGCAGTGGCATAAAAGATTAATTCTGGCATTTGCTCTGCCACTGACAATCTCGTCCTTCAGCGCTTGAAGACAGACAGGGACAATGCCTGACCCTAACTTATTACATTTTTCACTGTAGTAACTGAGACTCGGTCAATTACTGCAGCGGCCCCATTTTCTCAAACATCTCTAAACAGGTTTTAACAGTTGGCTCTTTCAAGCAACAGCTTACCGACTTATTGACAGGCCCTCTTTGCAACCAATCATAGACAAATTAACCCTTTTCTGGCAAACCCAAACAAAACTAAAAGGCATTGCATGCAGCAATACGTACTCTGTGATACGTACTCTGTATAGTTTTATATATTCATACCTTCAGATTTCACAAGTCTCATTTAAGGCCATGGTGAGTGATATCAAGCCAATGTATAAGTGCGGAAGCTTTATCCCACAGTAAAATCTGTTTACCACCACACGTCCTACTCAATTTTTGTTTTCATATTTTGTGGTCCTGTTTTCAAATTTATCAGAGCCTTATATCTTACAATAAGGGGAGCAGTCTCTTCTAATCTAAAATAACACGTACGGATGTGACAACCGGTACTAAAAAGATTACCAACATCATCTCCTGAGAAATAGTGCAGAGAGCGGAATATTCCTGCGTAGAATTGCAATTTGTATTTTTGCATTCAAAATAAATGAATTCATAATAAAAGTAACCAGGGAATTGCAGGATGTGAGAGACCAAGAGATAAGTATTTGATCAATGTATTCTACCAGTGCTCACTTATGGCTCTGAGTCCTGGTCAATAAATAAACTATACCAAGAAACACAGAGAGAAGTATGCTTTGAATAACAAGAAGAGATAGAAAAACAAATAAATTCATCTGAGAAAAGGAAAAGTATTTGACATAAAGTGAAAATGTTAATATGACAATGGGCTGGACACACTGCAAGAAGAACATACTAGAAATGGTCAAAAGAATAATAATTGCTGGTGTGACCTGGAAAAGAGACACTGTATATTTGAGTGGAAATATATTGGGGAGGCCTTCATCCACCAGTGGATTGATAAAAAATGATGATGATGATAATATATATATAAGTGATACTTTGAATCTTCTGTCAGTCCAAATGCATGCATCACCAGTACTTCACAGTCTTCTAGGTTATACCTCACACCTTCATGTTCCTGTCTGTGAAAGACGATTAGTCATTTTTTGGATCTGTCTTCACCATCACATCACCAAGAAATACATTGCAGCATTTTCATTCCAATGTGATGTGCTGAAATTAACAAAAAATACAAAATGAAAGGATAATTTCAAGCGAAACAATTGATTTTTAAAATCAATGCAAGGATTAAGTCTTCGGTTTCATCTGCAAAATTTCTTCTGAAGTGATTTATCTTGCAGTCTGCACATAGCATCTTGCTAATCTAAACACAACAGGAAGTACCTTAACATACACACAATCAGTAACGGTAGACTAGAATACAAGATTGTCTGACCATAAATATTGATAACGCAGCCAATGGGAAACAGGATAATAAAGATAAAATGAGATCACTTAATGTCATATTACATTGCAGATGTTTTACAAAATTGAACCAAATTCCCAGAAGTGACATTTTTTAGCCATTAATCTCTCTCCTTTTAATTAAACACTTTCTTTCAATTGAATGAAATGATGATTTTATTAATTGACAGAGCATTTTTGAGCCACAGCTGAAGATAAAGCCAGTAAAATATTTTCAACAAATAAAACGTGTATTTCCTTTCCTTTCCTTTTAAGAGAATATACACCGATCAGCCATAACATTATGACCACTGACTGGTGAAGTGAATAACACTGATAATTTCGTTATCATGGCACCTGTCAGTGGGTGGGATATATTAGGCAGCAAGTGAACATTTTGTCCTTAAAGTTGATGTGTTAGACTTTGACAAGGGCCAAATTGTGATGGCTAGATGACTGGATCAGAGCATCTCCAAAACTGCAGCTCTTGTGGGGTGTTCCCGGTCTGCAGTGGTCAGTACCTATCAAAAGTGCTCCAAGGAAGGAAAAGCGGTGAACCGGCGACAGGGTCATGGGCGGCCAAGGCTCATTGATGCACGTGGGGAGCGAAGGCTGGCCTGTGTGGTCCGATCCAACAGACGAGCTACTGTAGCTCAAATTGCTGAAAAAGTGAATGCTGGTTCTGATAGAAAGGTGTCAGAACACACAGTGCATCGCAGTTTGTTGTGTATGGGGCTGCATAGCCACAGACCAGTCAGGGTGCCCATGTTGACCCCCTACAATGGGCGCATGAGCATCAGAACTGGACCACGGAGCAATGGAAGAAGGTGGCCTGGTCTGATGAATTACGAGTTCAAGGTGTTGACTTGGCCTCCAAATTCCCCAGATCTCAATCCAATCGAGCATCTGTGGGATGTGCTGGCAAACATGTCCGATCCATGGAGGCCCCACCTCGCAACTTACAGGACTTAAAGGATCTGCTGCTAACGTCTTGGTGCCAGACACCACAGCACACCTTCAGAGGTCTAGTGGAGTCCATGCCTCGATGGGTCAGGGCTGTTTTGGCGGCAAAAGGGGGACCTAGACAATATTAGGCAGGTGGTCATAATGTTATGGCTGATCAGTGTATATTGTGACCCACTATGGGACACTACCTTTTGAAGAAGCGCCTCCTTCTTCTCCCTTGATCCCCAGATTGACACATCCGACCCCCTGCCCCGGTTTCGCACTATATATATAGATATGTTTATATGATATGAAATGATATACATAATACAGTGAGGGAAAAAAGTATTTGATCCCCTGCTGATTTTGTACGTTTGCCCACTGACAAAGAAATGATCAGTCTATAATTTTAATGGTACGTGTATTTTAACAGTGAGAGACAGAATAACAGCAAAAAAATCCAGAAATACGCATTTCAAAAAAGTTATAAATTGATTTGCATGTTAATGAGGGAAATAAGTATTTGATCCCCTATCAATCAGCAAGATTTCTGGCTCCCAGGTGTCTTTTATACAGGTAATGAGCTGAGATTAGGAGCACTCTATTAAAGGGACTACTCCTAATCTCAGCTCGTTACCTGTATAAAAGACACCTGTCCACAGAAGCAATCAATGAATCAGATTCCAAACTCTCCACCATGGCCAAGACCAAAGAGCTATCCAAGGATGTCAGGGACAAGATTGTAGACCTACACAAGCCTGGAATGGGCTACAAGACCATCGCCAAGCAGCTTGGTGAGAAGGTGACAACAGTTGGTGCAATTATTCGCAAATGGAAGAAACACAAAATAACTGTCAGTCTCCCTCGCTCTGGGGCTCCATGCAAGATCTCACCTCGTGGAGTTTCAATGATCATGAGAACGGTGAGGAATCAGCCCAGAACTACACGGGAGTATCTTGTTAATGATCTCAAGGCAGCTGGGACCATAGTCACCAAGAAAACAATTGGTAACACACTACGCCGTGAAGCACTGAAATCCTACAGCGCCCGCAAGGTCCCCCTGCTCAAGAAAGCACATGTACAGGACCGTCTGAAGTTTGCCAACGAACATCTGAATGATTCAGAGGAGAACTGGGTGAAAGTGTTGTGGTCATTTGAGACCAAAATCGAGCTCTTTGGCATCAACTCAACTCGCCGTGTTTTGAGGAGGAGGAATGACCCCAAGAACACCATCCCCACCGTCAAACATGGAGGTGGAAACATTATGCTTTGGGGGTGTTTTTCTGCTAAGGGGACAGGACAACTGCACCGCAACAAAGGGACGATGGACGGGGCCATGTACCATCAAATCTTGGGTGAGAACCTCCTTCCCTCAGCCAGGGCATTGAAAATGGGTCGTGGATGGGTATTCCAGCATGACAATGAGCCAAAACACACAGCCAAGGCAACAAAGGAGTGGCTCAAGAAGAAGCACATTAAGGTCCTGGAGTGGCCTAGCCAGTCTCCAGACCTTAATCCCATAGAAAATCTGTGGAGGGAGCTGAAGGTTCGAGTTGCCAAACGTCAGCCTCGAAACCTTAATGACTTGGAGAGGATCTGCAAAGAGGAGTGGGACAAAATCCCTCCTGAGATGTGTGCAAACCTGGTGGCCAACTACAAGAAACGTCTGACCTCTGTGATTGCCAACAAGGGTTTTGCCACCAAGTACTAAGTCGAAGGGGTCAAATACTTATTTCCCTCATTAACATGCAAATCAATTTATAACTTTTTTGAAATGCGTTTTTCTGGATTTTGTTGTTGTTATTCTGTCTCTCACTGTTAAAATACACCTACCATTAAAATTATAGACTGATCATTTCTTTGTCAGTGGGCAAATGTACAAAATCAGCAGGGGATCAAATACTTTTTTCCCTCACTGTATATATGTCATGTCAATGTCATCTCCAGTCACTTTCTCCTATCATTGGACTGAATGCCTCATCATGCTGTCCAGGCAAGCTGATTAATATGTTAGAGCAGACAATGGTCAAACTACAGACCCAGGTGTTACAAGCACCGTTTATCAAATTAAGTTGTTAAGTGCCATTAGTAGGGTGCTTTTATAGCAGTATACTATTTAAGAAAAAATGTGTATAAATAAAATAGGATCATAATCTTCTTTGAGCAATAAATTAACCCCATTCAATTAAAACACAATCACTGGAAGTAAGCTATTGAATGACTTGTAATTAAACTTTATTACATGTTCTTTCTGTCTTGACATTCTTTCTTTAGCTTCTATACACCTATATGTATTCCCACAATACATTGCTACACCTTCAAATCTGTTCTCAGTAAGCAGATGTTTTTATTGTCTGTGCATCTTTGCAATTACAGGGTAACTATGATTTCTAATTATACATTAAAGATGTTCAGTTACAAAACCTGTCCCTCACAGACATATTCACAGCCCCTGCAGTGTTTAAACACAAACCAAGCCTTTGCATGCATTACTTGCCCCTGGTTTCTACTTGCTGAACTCGGCAACATTATTTAGCACTTTGACTTGTTATTCTGAGAAATGCATTTTAAAAATTGTATCCTGCTGTATGTGTAAATCATTCTTTTTAAAGCACTGCTGCATTTCATGTGAGAAGGGCTTGTGTAAAGCTGGCTTTGAAGTCATGATGCCCTAATTCTCTCAAGATTGGATGTTTTGCTTCTACAGATTGCATGTGTTAAACAGATCCTGCTATTGCACTCTGTAGTGTTTCAATGTGTCCTGGAGCAAATCTGACAGAATCATTGCTGAAGCTGTGTTTCTATCAAATTACAAAAAACTATTAGTATTTATTTTGTTGCTGATCTGTAACATTTGTTACAGGTTTGTGCATTTGTAAATACTTTTTTATATTATAGCTTATTACTATGTTATGGTCTCCTTCCTGCATATGTAATATAACAGCAGAGCCTGGCTTTCATAAATTGTGCAAGAGACCATGGTAAAAAACCTTGCATTTTGTGATGTTTAACATTTTCATTTCATGGTCTGTGGACAAACTGATTTTCTGATCTTCTGTAAAGCTTGAAACAAAAATAATCATATTAAGAAAAATACTCTTTAAAAACAAATAAGCACAAATCATGTTGCTAGCAATAACACCTTTCCATTTGCAGCAGAGCCTGTGTTTTGTGTATAGCTTAAAACCATTAAACCATGGGTCATATTGGGAAACTGCCAGAATAGGTGCCAATTAGTGCCAGTTAAGATGCCAGTTGGATATCTGTGTATGAAGGATGCCGACTAAAACTGCCAAACTGTATTTGCCTTTTCAGTTAGCATTGAAATGAAGATAACATTTCTGAATCCTGTCTGATTGATTAGATAACAGATGCAAAAGCAGAGAAAAACTGCAGAAGAGTAGACTATTGTCACCAATCGACCTTGGAGAAGAGCAGACCCACACATTGTTCCTGGGTAGTTTGTTGTATTTTATTAAAAACAAGTTAATCACTTATTGTAGGTGCCCCACAACAACAAAAATATTGTACAAGTTAAAATGCTCCCCTGTGATTATTGTGTCAGAGTCAAGTCAGATAAAATATTTGCTGACATTCCTCTACTTCTAACCCTACATACCTGGTGTGAAATCTGAAATGAACACCAGGTTCAATAGGAACACAAATTTTCCACAAAGAATTGTTAACACTGTCAATACATTTGTCACTGACCCAGGCTTTTGACACTCTGGTGAGCTTGAGCCAAACAATATCCCATCTTAAATCAAAACTTTAACACATCTAACAATAGTATGAGGTTGAAGGATGAACCCTCTAGCAAAAAACCTAACTAAAATAAAAATGTGAAATATGTATTTAATCCTGGCTAATATTAATTCGGAGTAAAGTTAATTCAAAGATGACATCTAGCTCTCAATCAGAGTCTCCTGAATAATTTGATCACAGAAAAAACTGAATGGGGAAGGTATATATCAGTTTTATAGCAGCCTGTCATTAATGGAGCTTGAACTGTTTGTACAGCATCACTTGTTTAGTCTTAAATTTCACTACAAGAATGTTTTTTTTCTGTCCATGCAGTATTCATCAATTTAGGTGAGCAATATAAAAGAAAATTAACTGATATTGTATAGAAACCAGTGAAAGACTTGCAGTCCTATGCAAATTGCTCAATTTTCTACTTTCATTTGTTTGTGAGCAGCACTCATGACTCTTCGTGATCAGGCCCAATTTACTGCACGGCATCCTCTTTGTGCACTCCGCTGTTGGATTGCTGAAAAGGAAAGTTAACAGGAAACACATCTAACACATTGATAAAATCCCAGCGTGCAACAAAACTTATTAAAGCCCAAAACAACTCGGAACAAAATTACTCTATTCTGCACCCCAGCTTTCTTTCTTTCATCATGAAACATCATCTGAAGGAATTTGAGAAAAAGAAAAAGAGCCCACGATAGTTCCCCCAGCTACACTACTCCTACGTTTCCTAAAATAACATTAAAGTCAAAGTGGGATTTTTTTGTTGTTGTTTCACTCTTTGGTGTGCTGGCTATAAGACAAAGGTTTCCTCATCACTTCTCATCTCAGAATTATAATACACCATGGGCACTTAGCCCATGCTTATTCCTTGGTTGCTTGGCTTGCTTGCCAAATGCGACAATTTTCTGTTTTTGTGATTGTTGAATTATTGACATAATTATAATTTGGAGATGCCTTGCAGCCAAGTCAGTCAAATACCTTAATGTATCAAAGTGATTGCAATTGTATGTAGCATTCTAATGTAAAGCTACCTAGGGCTGCATAGCTTTTAAAGGCATGCTGCTTTGAGGTTTAAAATTCATACATTGACCACACTCTAGGGTGACATCTGATCTGTAGTGTAGTTAAAAATATATAATATTATCTTTTCAAAGCTACAAGCAGATGTCTGGTCAGGCCTCCACACAGATATACTTACTGCTGTTATGCAAAGTGAGTATAGCTTTTGAGTTGAGAAAACTCTCCAAAGAGGGAAGGGTTTAGCCAGTTACCATGGAATCTCAACTAAAAAACATTGTCTAACAAAGCTGCCTATGGGCCACTCCATGTGTCATACAGCAGCCCCTTCCTGATCACAATGTATCAATATACCGTGGTGATATAACAGTATGTAGTTTAGTAGTAATAGTGTTTGTAGGCTACAATCACAGTAAAAACATAATTATTGATCCTATCTGTACACAAAGCACAGGCAATGTATTAGGTGTCATGAATCACTGTATGAAGTTTGGTATGTGTAGCACAAGAACTACAGAGGGAGTTTATTGGAATAGATTAAGAATAATGATCATAAAGATCTTGCAAGAAAACAGGACTGACGCATGTTCTCTCGTGCAAACTAAAAATAAAATAGAATACAAAATAAACATGCATTTCCAGTTTGTACTCCTGTTCCCTTTCCCTGAGTTGTGTAAAAGATTTTCAGTGTTTCACTCTGTGGCACTGCAGAGCCACAGCATGGAAGAGGCAAAATCTTTAATCTGTTATTGACCCATTACAACCTCTATCCCAGCCAGTGTTCATTCCATCACTGCATATTCCAGAGTGCACTTCACCACAGTAATCCTCCCCTTTCATCTCTCTGGTGACTAAACACTTTATTGGCCAATATCTGATAGCATCTGCGCTTGACAGGCCTGCCAGTACGATTGCGCTATCCCTATTGCAAATAACTCGCAGATTTTAGGATTTTGTTCTTAACTCTCCTGATGTGAGGAGACGCGTCAGTAACTCTTCGTGCAGAAAGGGCTGTGAAATCTCCTGGTCTGTATTCCACTCATTTCGTGTTGATTGAAAACATCAGATTTGATTTCTCAGGGATGAGAGATGGCTGCTCGGGAAGCTTGGAAAGCCAGAATAAAACTCTTGATAGGTGGCTTGACAAATCACTGTAATGCGAGCAGCCCATCCATCAAAGCCATAATGGGTCGAAGTCTGTCCTAGCAGCTCGTATCACTCTGTCATAGGCTTGTCTTCTTTTCGTCTCCTAAAGCTGTTTTTTGAGAGGCAGGCCTCGAATTGAATATAACGATGCCTATGGACTCAATTTGGATTCTGCTTTCTATTTACATAAAGTGTACGTCGTACACTCGTGATTTCTTCTAAAAGAAAAGGAGGGGAAAAAAATGAAAACTCATGCCTGCATAACGTCGCTCTGGTAATCCTGAAAAAGAGAGACTTTTGACGTTGTTTTCATTTTCATTTTTAATCAATAGGCCCACAGTTCATTTTGAACTCCAAAGTATTTCGATTTAGAAGCCAGTAATACCCCCTCATGCCAAATGTTTATTTCTTTAGTTATTTTTATCCATTGTGTAACATTTAATATACACTCATCTGTTTTCTCTGTTCTGTGGGCTAAAGGAACAATCTTGGGGCTTAATACATAATTCATTCCCCAAGCCAAGCCTTAGAATTTATTGTATATATTATATGATATAGAATAGATTACACTATGCACAATATACTGTGCTCTTGTTCTGGTTCTTGCTCTTGCTTGTCTTTGTGGTCGTCTTTATCTTCTTTAAACCACTGTGGCAAAAGAAAAACAAAAAACTTTCTTAATATTACAAGACAGATGTGGGGGTGAAAGAGATCTTATTAAAGAGTTATTTTCCCATCTAGTGACCTTGTTCGCATTCTTTCTGCAAGCCTGGAAATATCAGATGTGACAGCCAATTAACATTAGTAGCTTCCACGTTGACTTAATGTAGGTCAGCCACCTGTGCAGCAGCAAGTTTGCTTGCCACTTTTCACGGCCACAGATCCTCCTTTAATTTCCTCCTGTATAAAGGATGTATTGCAATAGCAGTTTTTCTAGCCAGTCTGCTCGGGAATTCATGACACATATGTTGCCAGTGTTTCAAAGCTCTCAATGCATGGTGACAAAATTCAAGGTTTTAATGATGGAATTCAGAGAGATATTCAGCACTGGTGCTTTTTTAATGCTTAAATGTCTCATCCAGGATGTTATATGGATGTAATGAACAAACCACCAAATCATGGTATGTGTGCTGATTTGTGCAAGACTTTATTTTTCATAAGCAGGTGAATGACTGTAGTATAGAATATAATGTAGCATATTTTTTTACGGCCAGCTACACAGTCTAGCCACATAGCAGGAATATCAAGATCTTGTTCAGATGTTCATTAATGTACAGGTAACACATTGTAACAAAACACTGTTCTTATGAGTAACTAAGATGTAGTACCTAAGAGTACCTACTATGTTAATACACTGTACCTTAGGGAAACCTATTGTAAAGTGTTACCAATGTAGATTTATTTTTCCTAGTTCATAGCGGGCAGATTAAAAAATATAGTGACTTCATATGACTGTCATTTGTACCAAAATGTAATAATGCAACATAACTTAACTTTAACCTCAGTGTACTGTAGTAGCACTTTCACACAAAACTCACAGAAAACAACAAAAATGACCTTTTCCAACACCCGGTGCTATTTAAAATGCATAGAGTTCATTTGAAGTTACAAGTTGCTTAGCGTGGAGACAAGAGATTCAATTCAAATATGGAATGGCTGGATTTTATTTAGACTTGAGTAGTGAAACACAAAATTGGTTTCTCCCGCAAAACTTCACAATGCAGTAAAAACATATATAAAAATAGGCTATAACCCACCTGTCACTCAATATGTCATTCAATTTGCCTTAAATCCTTCCGTGTGTCATGCTGTCTCACGCCCCCATCCTGCTTTCAGATACCCTTTTCTGACTGCAGGGATTTTAATACAAATTAACAAGGAATCTGATGGAGCTCCAAGAGGCAGATCTGTCTATTTTTAAATACAGCAAAGATCATTAACAACGTTACTTTCACTGAAGCTCCCATGATTGTGCATTGTTTATAGGAAGAAAATACATGTCTATGTCCGATGACTGATTTTGGTAAGGTGTTCAAAACGATGGAAGTCAATCGCAGATTTCTATTTGGTCATCACGAATGTCTTTCTAATGAGGAGAGTTACAATGGAAAATATGTTTTAGATTAAGCTTTCTCTTGCCCTAGGCACTGCATATGCACATTCAACACCTAATTTCACCCAGCATTATACTGTGAAGCAAGATATTTATATAAAATAAAAGTAAAGGTGACTGGATTTGCTGAAAGATTGCATTGAACATGGAACAAGAAAATAAATATGGACAAGAGCTTTACTGAGTGAAGAAGATCAAGAACAAGGATCTTTAGAGAGGATTGCGCATTTCTCCTGTGCGAATATCAGGTCATCTGATAGGTTGAGGACGGATCAGAAAGGCCCCAGGGTTGAATACATTAGGAACTGAAGCTTGAGCAAGCGCGCACCGGCACATCTTGAATCCTCAATGCATATGAGAATACATAAAAGCCTTATTAAACACACACTTTCACCCTGTAGTGTAAATGCACTGTTTGGCTTCACAGAAATCACAGAAATCAAAACGTTCAAAACAGAAAAATTCTCCTTATACAATTTCCATGATCACATTCTCATTATATATGAAATGAAACTGAAAATAGTGTGACTGATCACCCACTTTCTGTATGTACACATATATATATATTGGTTAAAATTATTAAAACAGTCGACTAATGTGTTTCTCACTGATGTGACTGCAAACGGACCAGTGTACAGCTTGCCACAGGGGGTGCTACAGACAACAAAGCATGTCTAGCAAACCCTGGCTTACTCTGACACTCCCCTCCCCTCCTTGGCCGTTGCTGTTTGTGATTTTAATGTCTGGTTTTAATTTGTACATTTTGGAAGGGAATTTTGATTAGCTGATGAAGGAGTCATCTTTATAGTAATTTGGTTGTCTGAGTACAGTAGCAGGCAGGGGATGCGGGGCAAATCTCAAATCCAGAATTACTCAATGTTCTCTTTCAATCCCTCACAGGGTCTTACTGTACACAGCATTGCCACTGGTGCACAGTAATGACATTTCACTCTAGCTGTTGCAGTCAGTCAATTCTACCTCTCCAGCTCTGTGAATACTGTCATATTTTTCCCCTCTCCCTCCCTCCCATTAACGCTAGGCAGTGTTCTTCCATGTGTATAAGACTGGGATAGAAGGCTGAAGTGATGTTCAACACTGCATTGTCATGTAGGCCTCTTCTAAAGTATGAGATCCAGCACACCAATTAAAGATCAGTGTCTGCAGTATGTAAATCTGCAGTCAGGATGCAGCTAATCGCCTCATTCACTTTCTATCTCTCTCGTTATTCTCTCACAGGGGACCTTTTCTGTGACTGGACAAATTCAGTGAACCTGTCCACCTACACGGCTGGCTCTGCCCCTAGTATGTGCATGGGAAAAGCACTGGTGATATGTGAGCATGGGTTATCTTCCTGCCTTTATTTACTAATTAAAGAGTAGCTTTGCTTCCATTTCTCTTTTATTTTTTTTTATTTTACTGTATTTGAATGGCTGAAAACAATAATGTAAGTAATCTATGATTCAATGTGGAGGTAGCTGATTCCTTGAGAAATGAAATGAAAGCCCTTTAGTGCACTTTAAGCCATGAAAGTGATTAATATTATATAAATGATATAATTATTTATATTAAAGTGAACCCATAGATCCATACCTGTAACTGAAGTGTTCCTCTGCATGCCGACCGAATGAGAACGTTAATTTTCCAGGCCTGTCAGCACGTTGTTTTTAGCAATATTGGCTCTTGATTTAATAGCTAGTTTCCCTCTGAAATATGTTGCGTGTTCCTTTCTAATTCCTTTAAAATTCTGCATCTGATTTCATTTTCAGATATGCCAGATATTCTGCAGGCTGTTAATGTATTCAGGCTCTAGTTTAACACTTGTAAATGGTTGTTTTCTCCTTGATAAGGCTGCAGTGGAAAAATGCAACCAAATAAATACTTTACAATGTGCATTCGTTGGAAAACCTGGGGAAAGTATATTTTTGAGGTCCGTTTAATTCTCAATTATTCCAGTCTTTTGTCTTCTTTTCACAGGTCTAAATTAGAAGAACTGAAGTTTAATCAGGGAGAAGTCAGAGAGAAGTACAATCATTAGGAAACACAGGTTCTTGACAAGTCATGACTTCTTTGTTCGTGGAAGTCATTTTAATTCCGTTGGCTCATTTCCCTTGCATTTTTAACAGTGCCATTTCTTCAAAACCTACGCTGTTGCTAGAATAGAAGCCAATGCTACTTACAAGTTATTCTAGAAGATTGTGTTTTAACCCTAAATGTGACTTCAGCATACTGCATGCTTCTCCCTAACTATCCAAATGTTTTCTCTGTGATGAATACCTAGGTCTCCTAATGATGAGCAGGACTCTTCCAATTTACAGAACAAGCTTTTGAAAATATATACTGTTCTCTATCCCAATGTGTTACTACAAACAATAAAGTATTTATTAGCATTCTTTAGCATTAGATAATTATTTAGTCTCCAGTTTCTAATGTTCAAGTCTCCTGTATTCTCAATATATGAATGTGCATGGAGCTACAATTAAGCACAGGTCAGTGCAGTGCTGTGTGTCTGAGTGTCTGAATTAATTAGAAATTCAAAATTATATGATCAGTATTTAAATAAGTAATGCAAAACAGTAGAGCTTGTTACATTATATATTTTCATTTGCTACATGCTCTTTAAGGCTACGCTGTATTTTTAAGCAACACATTGATGAAACAGTCACCTATATCAGAGTGCTTTGGCAAATCGATGTGCCTTCAGGCATGAACAGGTGGGACATTGAATGTTTGAAAAGTCACTCGTGTGAAAAATAAATACATAAATAAAGGTTACAGCAGGATAATACTTGGCAGCACCAATAGTGTTTCATAACCTGGAGATCCTGCTAGTTTATGTGCCAACCGAGATTTCAATTCCTTAACTGAACTCAGCCTAATGAGAGCTTATTTATCATTTAAAACCATTGATGATGTCAAGTTAAATATGAAAATATACACGGCACCTGAAGTCTCTAGGTTGTTGTAAGATTTAAAAGTCAGATAAAGCACAGAATTAGTTAAATGTTTGGGAGCCACCAAAACACGATTTTGTTTCAAATCTTTATTATAAATGATAAATCACATCTTATAAAGGCTTATTGATAATTTATACATTTAATTATTAATGGTTCCTAACTGCTTCATAAACTGTTTACCAATCAGTTATTAATGACACCGTAATACAAAGTGTTACCTTTATAGCTTTTCCTGTGATAAGAAAACAACATTAGCTGTAGGTCCCACACCACTGTGCTAAAGATATAGAGCTGTCAATGGTAGAATGTGTTGGATCAATGATAATGGGCGAATATAATGCCCCTCAGCAATGTGAACTTGGTTTGTAGTTGCAGGCTGTTGATGGTTAAAATGAATCAACTTTAGTGTACCATACTAATACATCCCTGGTTGTACTACACAAAGAAATCACTGCAATCATCTACAGTGAAAAGGCCCGATTAGACAATTTCAGCATACCACCAAGAGGTTTTTTCTAAATCTACATTTTTAATTTTTGCCAAGATGAAACCCTGGAGGGAGAGCACACGAAGTCTCTAGACCTAATACATTTGAGATGGGTTCCTAGGATTTACCCAGGCTTAGGGAACAATAACGGCAGCTGGTCAAAAAAAGAGACATGAAAATGAAGAGCAATCTTAAAATCGAATGGAAAACCTTGTTGTTGTTATATTCCCGCACTGTCATTCACTCAATAAAAAGCGTTTACACAATCTGTGTCTCTTTGGAAGGATTCCAGCGCTGCAGTCTATCTATGTTAACCTAAGAACACATCTTGCCAGCAGCTTTTACCTTCCAAATTCCTATGGTTTAAAAGCAGTCACAGTTACTCTTCCTGTATCTTCCTGTAACTTTACAATTCTTAATTTCCCTTCATTAAGAGATCTTTCATCAACACCCTTTTCTTATCAATACTCATTTCCCTTTCCTGTACTAATTGCGTTATGTTGCATTTGAATGTTTCTGTGTTTTCGTCATTGCACCATAACATACACTATGATAAACCTAAGATATAAAAAATACGTAATTTATGCAGGTTTATACCATTAGCAGTAGCCAGATTGATCACTGCAACACAGCTACAATTGAATAACAAGCCAGCGGGAATATCTACTGGGATATATCTAATTATGCTTTTGTTCTTTTTATATTTTTATTCTTTAGTTCTCCTTTGAAATTGTATAGTTTGCGAAATGGCAGGGTGTTTTCGCACACAAACAAGGCTGCTTAGGCATGCATTCATTGCAATTCATTTGAGGAGGTTCGACAACTTTTAACAACTGTCAAATGCCATTTAGAAAAACCTAAAATGTGATTTCCAGTCAACATAACAGAATATAGATTTGTGTTAAACTCGGCTCAGATCAATTTTCTATGTGTATGAATTCTAAAACAGCAAAGATTTCAGTGTGTTCCCATTCATTCCTCATTGCTGGCTGGGAAGCAAGGAAGCAGAATACTAATCATGTGTGAGAATCTCATTTCCACCAGCGATGGAAAAGCATCCCAAATACAAGCAAATTGATCAAATTGTTCAGTTTACATTAATCATAGTTGCATCTCTGAATTATATTATAGTGGCTAAAACTGTCTTGTTGGTTGCTCAAGAAAGATGAGGCACTAATATATGAATTTAATAGTTTAACATAGCCATTTACAAGGCTACACAAAGGGGGAGGGGCTTAAGCCTATTACCATGAAATTTCACAATTTACAACCTATCAAAGTCTATGGCTATGGACAGTTTATAAAAATACGTATATTATTATTGTTTTATTGTGTGTTTACTTTAGATGTGTTGCCTTGTTTCATTCCTTTAGTTTTTTTCTCTGACTGAACATTGTTTTGAAAAAGAAAATTAATTTACTTAAAAGTTGTGTTTCCCTCATCACCTTACTGATGAGGTAGCCAGAATTCTTAATCATCTCCAGGATGTTCAAGCTGGTGGAACGCATATTGTCACTAAGAGACACATAGAATAAGCCGAGGGATATGGCTTAAATTGTGTTACTCTTTTAACTTAATTAATGAAGTGACATTTACTTTAAAGGGAACTGGTATTATGTTTTAATCCATTCTTCATGTCTTCATTTGTATGATTAATTTCCCTTTGGAAACTTAAACCTGCTTTTCACATGGGTTTACAATATGCCCCATACAATTTCAGTTTATGTGTTATGAAAATAATGGTTACGCATATATGATTATACATAGTATAGACTGGGTTTGCAATAACATACATACACTCGTTTGAGAATAAGATGTATTGGCTAGATTAGTGTAGCACATAAATAACTGTTTCATTGTTCAGATTTAACAGCCAACTTGAAATATTGCATTTCTTGCTGAGAAAATGATCAGAAGTTGATGAATTGAAAGAGCAAAATCCATCTGTTAGAATAGATTGGTTTTGATTTCTATAATTGCATAACCAAAAGTAATATGTACGTACCCCATCTGATATATGAGAAACTGGACATCAGTTGGTTAATTAAGCTACACGGAAGACTGAGTGTAACATCTCTTGCCTCTCTGGGATCTGATTCTGAAATTGTGATGAACTCCCCTGTGTCACTCCTGATTTCCATCGGATTTGATAATGGAGATTTGCTCATTTAGTTATTTAACCTAATAAGGAGGCATAGTTCAGCCATTGTTCTGACACTTTCTGCCGCAGGCCTTTTTCCATGCTGTACATTATCATTTGTGTTTCCCCTTATAATAAAATCGGGTATTTTTATTTCACAACCATAAACCAAGTTAAGCCAGTTAATGCCTTCCCCTGCAGTGAAAGATTGTGCACACCAATAAGTAGTCTTTCAATTAAAACCCATCTTTTGTAATTACCCACCTATGAAGGCTATCCAATTATTTCTCAATTACTTAATTATAACAGCGTAACCTGACTCTGTTAAAGTGACAGCACTGGTTTTGAAACTTAATATTTCATTACAACTACAAATTCAGTGTACTGCACGCAGTAATTGGGACTGCATGGACATAAAACATCAAAAAGACTGATAACACACGTGAAATATTTATGCCTTCTTTTTTTCCAGCAACAGCTGCTACACTGAAATGAAAAATTCAGGGGCATATGCTGCTAAAATATTTCCTTTTTATTCACTGTGATCAGGTATTGATAGGCAGCATGAATATGTGAAGGGCTTCTCATATGGCTACTTGGTGTTTAATAAATGGGGCAAAAATGTCAGGGCATTACTCTAGCTGGGGGGGATGTGGAATGCAAAGGACAAAAGTCAAAGACAGCAAGAGTCTGCAATTTAATAGTCCTTACTATAATTTTCCCATGATACCAAGATAACTTAGACACTCCAGGTTTCTTAAGGTGTCTGACAATCAGATGTGAGATGATGATAAGCCTTCCTTTCAAACAAATTGATTTTTTTACTGACCTTCTTTTTTGAGAACTAGGATTTAAATTGTTCTCCACTGTAAAAATGATATTTGCCCAAATGTATTACCTACGATGGGGTTTCATGTCTGTATATCAGTGAAATCTTCCCGTTTTCCTTAAATAATGTCATTCTATCTATCATGTAATTCATCTCATTGATGGATGGATGCTCATGGTTGAAAATACATTAAACAAAGGGTTTCCGAAATTAATATTTTTTTATAAAATGTATTCCAGTAGGACTATATTTGGTTAATTGCCGAGCTTGGAAACCCAATTTGATTTACTATAGAAATGTCTGATAACGGGGGCCTTGATTACATGTAAGAGGGGGTTCCTCTCCACACAGTAGACGTGTTACTAATGTAACTAACATTTGCACAGCGCTGTGACCTTTGGCCTTTGTTAGCTAGTCAACAGAATTGGACCATGAAGAAGAAATGCAAACCAGTCAGGGCATAAGAGCTAAAAAAATACCAGAACACACTCAATAAGCCACACTTTTGGCTTGCACGATTTGTCTTATCTTGAATCCGTCCCCATTAATTCTAAGAGTAACAGTCCCAAAGCCTTCTGGGAGTTCTACAAACAGAGACCTAATCCATTCCTATACATATTCAGTTAAATTACATTAGTTTTATGAAAATAAGCCTGGTTCATTCATCAGTTTTTGTTTGTGCAGCAGTGACTTGTTGCACTGCTTTCAAGTTTACCAAATTAGCTTATCTTGAAGTATTTCATTTCAAAAGAAATTGATCCCTTTTTTCTCATTCGGTCATTGCTACAGTGCTCTTTTCATTTGAATGTCTTCTGCCCAGATTTCTAATGAGCTGGAGCTCCAAAATCTACTTCTCTTCCTCCTCCCACTCCCCCCAGTCTGAAAATAGTATATTATTTTTTAAATAAAAGGAATCGGAAATGTATATTTATATATTATATTTATAACTCAAATGAACAGTATTCCTTTAATCAGGCTTCACGTAGTTCGGGTCACATATGATCAAAAATGCTCCAAGCTCTAGTTTTCACCTTTGCCCTCCTGAAAACCTCTCCGTCTAATTTAGTGAAAAATAAAAATAATAAAATAATAACGTAAAACGATAGGTTATTATCATAACCCCGGTTCCCTGAAAAAGAAAGACAGCCATTACCTAATGGGAAGAGCCTTCTGACCTGCCAATCAGTGAAAGCATGTACCAAAGCTGCCCAATAGGGGCCCTGCTGGCAGGAGGAAGACCCGCACCTGGCGTCTGTGAAAAGTCTTCTCCTGACTGCAGCTCCCTGCCATTTCTTCATCAGGAAGGTCGTCTGGCCGAGCGACCCCTTTAGCGTAATGGCTATCTTTCTTTTTCAGGGAACCAGGGTTATGATAATAACCTATCATTCCCTTTAAAATAGAAAGACAGCCATTACCTAACGGGAAGTCTATACCAGAGCTGTTGTGAGTCCTGACACCTGACTAAGCCTAAACCCATAATGACAAGGATAGCAGAGCCTCATGGCACCTGAGGGCTAGCAGTTTGTACCTGGGAGCCCAAGCTTGGGTGCAGCCGGTCCGCCACGTTGAGGCGGTAGAACCTTGTGAAGGTCTGTTGACCACACTAGGTCACAGCATTACACAGGTCTTGCAGTGTGGCACTCGAGCTCCGTCTTGGCGAATCCTCTCCAGTGTCAGTGGAAGAAGTGGCAGTGGGGGGAAGGCATACAGCAGTTCATGCGGCCATGGGTGAGCAAAGGCGTCCATACCCAGAGTGCCGCCTCCCGTCTCCAGGGGGAACCACAGAGGACAGTGGGTCGTTGCCTGTGTAGCAAAGAGGTCGACCCGAGCTCATCCCAGCCTCTTCCAGATATGCTCCACCACCTGAGGATTCAGTCTCCACTCTGAGCTGTCCGGACCTCCCCCTGGAGAGAATGTCTGCCGCTGTATTGGACACACCTAGCAGGTGCATTGCCTCTATGGAGCAGAGAGTGTCTTACGCCCACAGGAGAAGTCTGCAGGCCACACGATGTAGTCTGGGGTAGTGTAGGCCACCACTGATGTGTTGTCCGTCCAAACCAGGACATGTCTGTCTGCCAGACCATGTTGAAAATGGTGCAGCGCCAGTCGCACCACTTGCAGCTCCTGTACATTGATGTGTGTGCGGCTGACCAGAGGCCGCTCCACACACCTTGGACAGCCCATTCCAGACAGCACCCCAGCCTATTCTGGAGGCATCTGTGGTGATGATTTCCCATCAGTGGGGGCATCCGAGGGGGGAGCCGAGGCGCAGATTATTTTGATTTCTCCACCAGGACAGTGCCTGCCAACACGCTGAGGTCACTGTTAGTGGGTGGTGTTTGTGTCTTGCTGGGTGTAGCTTGTGGGCGTTTACCAAGCGTTACAGTGGGCGTATGTGCAACAGGCCTAGTGGAAGAATATTTGAGACGGCCGCCATCAGCCCCAACAGTTTTGAAATTTGACCAGCTGGAGAGTCGATGCCCTTCTGAATGATGCCATTACTCGATTATGGATCTCTGGACAGGTAGGCAAGCATTTTTTGACAGTCCAGCATCATTCCCAAGAAGCCCACCGTCTGTGCGGGTTTGAGGGAGCTTTTCTCTATGTGAACTGCCAGACCCAGTGCAGTCACATGATGTATGACCTCCGCTGTGTGTTCCTCTGCCTGAAGCCTGTGCACACCAGCCAGTAGTCCAGGTAGTTCAGGATCCTTATCCCCTTCGTAAGTCATACCTGAGTAAAAGTAAAAATCTTCTATCAAAAACTTACTCCAGTAAAAGTAAAAAGTCTCCCATTCAAACAGTACTTGAGAAAAAGTAAAAAAAGTAGCTACTTTCAAGAGTACCAACAATAAAAGTAAATTGTGATTTTAGTAATAAAGTGAATGTGCATTTGTTTGTATGTGAGTCTTATGAAGAGGCACGCAAGAGATTAATTTGATGTTTTAATCCAACATTTTATTTTCCATAAATTATCAAGGTATTTTATTTTTATGGTTCCTCAATTTTATCTTTTAGAAAACCACGTCCAACAAAAATAAATTTTATTTAGACACATATCTGGAAATTACTTTAATTTGTATTCAATATTAACAAAGGGTAACATTGGGGGATTTATATAATAGCCTATTTTCAGTTTTCTTA
This sequence comes from Amia ocellicauda, assembly GCF_036373705.1. Classification (NCBI taxonomy): domain Eukaryota; kingdom Metazoa; phylum Chordata; class Actinopteri; order Amiiformes; family Amiidae; genus Amia; species Amia ocellicauda. The sequence continues at coordinate 9,028,099 of NC_089858.1, read as the reverse complement.
GCAAACTCACTGTTCACACACACACACACACACACACACACACACACACACACACACACACACACACACACACACATCCCAAAGAGTTGTATAATGAAACACAAAACAAAATAAACAATATAAAATATGTACCCCTGTAGTGATCACATTTGTTATAATGTAATTTATTGCACTGTGGTGCAGGAGACTGGGTTTGAATCTCAAAACTCCCCAGGATGTTACTATATATATATATATATATATATATATATATATATATATGAATATAACTTTAAAACATCTGTGCACTGCTGTGTCTTCACTCCCATGGGGTGCTGGCCCAAATAAGGCAAAAATATATATTTAAAAATTGATTTTGTAGCCGCACTCTCACTTATTAGGTATTTAGACAGTTCATTCATTTTATTGAATAACAGTGTCAAATGCCTTTTGACACTACTGTGTCTTCATCTGGACTATAAATACCTAATAAGTGAGAGTGTGGCTACAAAATTATTTTTTCATTATATAATTATAAAATTTGATGATGTCCTTATGCATGCCATGTTAAAAACTTTTGTTTTACATAAAGTGTAACCATCACCATGGAGATTTTGGGGCCTTTTCATATACAATTGTACTATTTATACCATAAATTGAATAATAAAATGAATATGTAAAATAAAAATCACATTTAATTATGCATATTATTTATTAATACTGTATCTTTAATGGACAACTGTCATTAAAGTAAAGCTGCTGTGATGTTCACCCACGCATTGCCTTTTTAATGGATTGGTTTGTCTTTTAATGTACCTCATTAATTAACTTCTCATCGTCCACAAGGTTTCTTATGGGGCGCGTGCGTATACTGTGCGATTGGTCAGATTCTTTCCAGTCATGGTGAAAAAAACTAGAAAGTAGAAGGATGCAATTCTTACTCATTTTATGAAACTGTTAAGGTCAGAGACATTAACCAAATTAGGGAGAGTGTAGACTAACCCCTTTCCAGGCCCGGCGACAGGATTAACTCGCAAGGGGGTATCAGAAATGACACACAATTTTTGGTCGATGATAACACAGGATGTACAATAATCGATATTACAATTACACACAATGTTTTTGCATAGTTTTGAAAACGACAATGCATGAGATTTGTCACATACAAAAATTTGGTGACAGAAACCTTTGCCAAAGCAGGAGCCAGAGGCGGGGTGGGCACAAAAATGTTTGGGGCAAATGCTTAAGACTTTCGGGGCAATGCGTGAGACTTGAGTGCTATACCTGCCACAAGAATGCAGGCTACTGCACCGCTTTACAACATGGACAATTCATAACCGGCTCGAAAAATTAAACAAAACACATTATGACAACACTACACAGCTACATGCACAATACCCATCGATCTAATGCAACACAAAACAGCTGATAATTACCAAAATAACACTTCCACATGCCAATACAATGCATTTCCAATTGCGGAAAGCAAACAATACTGTACACTGCACTACCACGACTTATCGGTGCACTGCAGCTCGGACCCACATGCGATTTCAGATCAATATTCACTTCTCTGTGCCGTGTGCTCGGAACGGGGTATCAGTGTCCTTCAGTTTGTCCCATAACTCGTCAAACTCGCCAGCATGTCCAAGTTTTTCCACGCAATTGTGAGCACTGCTAAACTATTCATTCTGCATACCCATGATTAACATTAGATATATTTTTTTGATGCAGCTCTGTGGTGAAATTTGGCATACTACTTTGAAAGCAAACCTAAATGGTCAAATTGACCCCGCCTTTCTACTGTGTGAAGGACAATCAAAATACGTTTTTTTCCCCAAATGGTAAAATGTGTGACTGATGTATGAATGGTGCTGTGGAATTGCAGAATGAAGCACATATTCGGTTTAATATTCATATTAATGACCTACTGGAAGTGAGTAACAGTAACGGAGTCATCTGTGGGAAATGTAGTGGAGTGAAAAATACATTATTTTGTTCATAAATGTAGTGGAGTAATAGTAACCACCGATAATACATACTTAAGTAAAGTACAAATACTTGAAAAACATACTTAATTACAGGAATGAAGTGTTTGTATTTTGTTACTTTACACCCCTGGTCCTGGAAGGTGAAGCATAAATATTTGTGTATTGGTTGTGTCTGGATGGTCTGTTGCGGGGGGGTGGGGTTGGCAATGGTGGCTGTATCCCTTCAGGGATGCAGGAGCTGTTGGGCGTCTGTCTTGCCCTTAGGTTTCCAGCTGGAGAGTGAACGTCCTCTTCCACCGGAAGTCGCACCGCCATAGAGTGCAGCATCTGTTGCTGGGAGTCCAGCCTGTGTGACAGTTCCCCCACTGTTTTAATCAGGGACACGATCCCGTCCGCTTCCTGTCTCCTGTGACGTGGAAGAGTTTGCGGAGCAGAATGTTTGGCAGATCTGGAGCAGGAGTGTCTCACTCTCGGGGACCTTTGTCTCGGGGAACGTGCTCTCCTCCTGGGAAGACGAGCGCCCTCACCTTGGAGAGACACTTGCCAGGGGTCCGTGTGGAGCCAAGCCCAGAGAAGAGCGGGTGGAGCTTCCGCTGTGGCGGCTGGCCGTGGGGAGTTCCTGGCCCTCGTATGGCGTGTGGCCTTCATAAATACCGCACAATGAACACAGCCCCCTTCTCCCGTCAGTGAGTTCTGGGCAGGCTCTTTGCCCAGAAAGCGCACGCATAAGTCGTGTCCTTCATCCGAAGGGCAGCTTGCCCTGGCACCCGGAACAACGGTGGAAAGCCCCCTTTGGCTTCATCCTGGTTAGCAGATCCGTGCCTATGTCTCCTTCGTTCAGACTCTCCAAGTAAGTCAACAGCTCTTGTGGCAGATGGACTCCTCAGCTTTGATACTGTCCCCTTTGATATTTAAGTCGAGGTTGTCGCCATCAAGGTCCGAGAGGTTGACATGGGCGTCCAGAGGTCGAGAGCAGGTCGTGTTGTCAATAGGTCGATGGAACACGAAGGTTGATGAGGTCGGTCGAGGTTGACATGAGATGGACATGAGGAGGAATTCCACGGTTGATATCGACAGAAAGGTCGAGGTCGATGCGGTCGAGTGGTTTAAAATCCGTCGATAGAGGTCGAGAGAATCTGGAGGATAGAGCGGGGCGGTCGCTGACCAGTCACAGGGAGGCTGCTCCAGTGGAGTAGTCTCCGTCTCTGTCCTCTCCTAAGCCACTTGAATCTGTAAAAAAAAGGAATAATGGTACAGGAAGGTAAAACTGTGCAGCAGAGCTCAGTGGAGGAACCGAAGCGAGGAGACTTTTCACAGACGCTAGGGGAGGGTCTTCCTCCTGCCAGCAGGGCCCCCATTGGGAAGTGTTGGTACATGATTTCAATGATTGGCAGGTCAGAAGGCTCTACCCATTAGCTAATGGCTGTCTTTTGATTTGAAAGGGGACCCCCTTTTTCAAGCTTTGTTGTTCAACGTTGAGAAAATGTATATATAAGCCTATGTATATACACCACTATTATAAATATATATATACAGTGAGGGAAAAAAGTATTTGATCCCCTGCTGATTTTGTACATTTGCCCACTGACAAAGAAATGATCAGTCTATAATTTTAATGGTAGCTGTATTTTAACAGTGAGAGACAGAATAACAACAACAAAATCCAGAAAAACGGATTTCAAAAAAGTTATAAATTGATTTGCATGTTAATGAGGGAAATAAGTATTTTACCCCTTCGACTTAGTACTTGGTGGCAAAACCCTCGTTGGCAATCACAGAGGTCAGACGTTTCTTGTAGTTGGCCACCAGGTTTGCACACATCTCAGGAGGGATTTTGTCCCACTCCTCTTTGCAGATCCTCTCCAAGTCATTAAGGTTTCGAGGCTGACGTTTGGCAACTCGAACCTTCAGCTCCCTCCACAGATTTTCTATGGGATTAAGGTCTGGAGACTGGCTAGGCCACTCCAGGACCTTAATGTGCTTCTTCTTGAGCCACTCCTTTGTTGCCTTGGCTGTGTGTTTTGGGTCATTGTCATGCTGGAATACCCATCCACGACCCATTTTCAATGCCCTGGCTGAGGGAAGGAGGTTCTCACCCAAGATTTGACGGTACATGGCCCCGTCCATCGTCCCTTTGATGCGGTGCAGTTGTCCTGTCCCCTTAGCAGAAAAACACCCCCAAAGCATAATGTTTCCACCTCCATGTTTGACGTTGGGGATGGTGTTCTTGGGGTCATTCCTCCTCCTCCAAACACGGCGAGTTGAGTTGAAGCCAAAAAGCTCGATTTTGGTCTCATCTTACCACAACACTTTCACCCAGTTCTCCTCTGAATCATTCAGATGTTCATTGGCAAACTTCAGACGTGTCTGTACATGTGCTTTCTTGAGCAGGAGGACCTTGCGGGCACTGCAGGATTTCAGTCCTTCACTGCGTAGTGTGTTACCAATTGTTTTCTTGGTGACTGTGGTCCAGCTGCCTTGAGATCATTAACAAGATCCTCCCGTGTAGTTCTGGGCTGATTCCTCACCGTTCTCATGATCATTGAAACTCCACGAGGTGAGATTTTGCATGGAGCCCCAGACCAAGGGAGACTGACAGTTATTTTGCGTTTCTTCCATTTGCGAATAATCGCACCAACTGTTGTCACCTTCTCACCAAGCTGCTTGGCGATGGTCTTGTAGCCCATTCCAGCCTTGTGTAGGCCTACAATCTTGTCCCTGACATCCTTGGACAGCTCTTTGGTCTTGGCCATGGTGGAGAGTTTGGAATCTGATTGATTGATTGCTTCTGTGGACAGGTGTCTTTTATACAGGTAACGAGCTGAGATTAGGAGCACTCCCTTTAAGAGAGTGCTCCTAATCTCAGCTCGTTACCTGTATAAAAGACACCTGGGAGCCAGAAATCTTGGTGATTGATAGGGGATCAAATACTTATTTCCCTCATTAACATGCAAATCAATTTATAACTTTTTTGAAATGCGTTTTTCTGAATTTTGTTGTTGTTATTCTGTCTCTCACTGTTAAAATACACCTACCATTAAAATTATAGACTGATCATTTCTTTGTCAGTGGGCGAACGTACAAAATCAGCAGGGGATCAAATACTTTTTTCCCCTCACTGTGTATATATATATATATATATATATATATATATATATATATATATATATAGTGATTTCACAAGTTTAGAAAAGATAACAATCTTCTGATGAGTTAAAAAGAAAAACAAACATTGTCAATCAACAGCATTAACTGTCCATTCGAAATCCTTCTCTGTTTACAGACCTGGTAATAACTGTGTATACTGAGTATGATTAATCACATTTTAGTTTAATGCTAGGAGCTAGCAATTTCACACAAATGCATCTGCTTATCAAATCTCAGGAACATGCTGTAATTTCTTCGACATGCTTCAACAGTGATCCCTGGCTGCTGCAGTAAGCCCCAGATGTAATGGAGCTTCATTTAATAACTCTGTCACTGTGCTCTTGCTGTGGCATTTTGAACAGTTTTTCCTTTTTCTAGCAGCTCACCCATATATAAACACAATTCGTTGCACATATACTTATTTCCGTAGTTCCATACAGAGCCTCCCTAGCTTCTCTGGGTTGTGTAGCTTGAGCTGCTTTGTCAGATCCCACTATACATTTTCAATTGGATTCAGGTGGAGACTGATGTACTCCAATAAACCTTTGCTTGCTGTGTGTGGGCTTTGGCTCATCATCATGTTGCAAAGTTCAGTTGCATCAAAGCTTGAGCATTTTGACAGAGGGGTGCCTTGTTTATTGGCTAAAATATCTTGGTATATTTTGGAATCCATCCACCCCTCATTTCTAACAAGGGCACTGGAATAAGAGATTGTGAAGCAGCTCCAAAGCAAATGGTTCGTCTTTACATAAGCTTTACATTTTTTGTGCCAAATATAACACAGGCCTGCGTGCATAAAATGAAGCATTGAATTATTCAATTGAGTCTAACATATCTAAAATACTCTTGAGTTAATTGAGCCCCTATTTTGATTAAACAAACATTGATGCACAGACCAGCAGGATATTTACCTTAAGTTAAGCTTATCCCGATAAGAATGTCAAAAAGGTCAATATTTCATTTTGATAACAGAAGTCACAGGAGGAAATACGAAGGAGTTGCATAAGTTATATATTATAGACTATAGAAATGGGTGCATGTAAACTTGCCTTGTAAATGTGTCCCCTTCATGATGGGGGGCTGGGAATGAGATGTAAACTGTGCTTGCCTATTTCCCCTGAATATTGTTTGTGCAGGAACCTAGGGACTTTACACAACAAGTTTCTGTGCTTTTCTGCTGCTGAGGTATCGGACTTCACTCCAGCGGAGACTCTGACATTAAGCCGTTAACTCCAGTGCACCGTGCAATTTTTCTCCCGAGCGAGACTAGCACTCTGTTCAGATTAATTCCGAGTCGACATCATGCACGGTCTCCCAGTTTCAATTAAATACAGCCAGGCCCATCCGATACCTTCTCTGAAAAAACAAAAAACAATAAAAAAATATTAGCCCAGTGTTGGTTCTTCTGTAGTTAGATACGCTTCCACAGTTATTTGTCAACACTGTATTCCTCAGAGCATCTATAGAAAAGGTGTCAGCAGTAATTAAGGTTAAGCTTGGGCCAACATCCTGTTAAATACATTATGAACAGCTGCTCCCTTTTTGTAGTTGTTCTATTGTTCAGATTCTGTTATATTGAGTGTTCCTTCAATGCAAACATACAAATGTGAGACATTCCATATATTGTATTTGCTAGAAAAGTAAATCAACAAATGTAATGAAGTCTGAATTTTTGTTTGAATTTATTACAGCTTTGAAATGTACTATTGTCTAACTGTTTACTCAGGGAACAAAAAAATGTAACCCTTCATTTTTGTATCAGGTATATGAACATTTAAGTCTCCCATAAATATATACCCCCGGTTTTTCGTCTGTGTGTTAATACTACTACTACTAAACAAACAAATAAACAAACAAACAAACAAATAAATAAATAGAGGTGTTTACTTTAAGTATTTTTTGTAATATAAAATTAGGCATTCATACGTGGTAGTGTGTAATATCAATAAGAAACATAAAAAAGAGATTCCTGCTGTTCAGTTTGGTCCCTGTATTGAATAAATGCCTGGGAAATTGGATATTAAAGAAATGGGAAATGAATAAGATTTACACATGGTGGTTTTAGGTTTAAGATAATGAAATTTACATTCATGCTGACTACGAATACTATTACTGGTATTCATTTCAAGTCAATATTAAACGAAAAAGCTGCTCCTTAATCTCTTCCATTCATTATTTTGGAATCATATTAACCACACAAAATAAGCAAAAAAAAAGATAGATACATGGAAAAAACAAACAAACATGCCTGGGAAAGAAATAAAACAGCGCGGCAGTGGTAGCAAACTAGCAAACATTGTACACATCGCATCCTTTCTTTGAAATGGGCAATAATAAGGCTCGCAATTTCACATTTGCATAGAGCAACGATATGCTAAAGGCCTCCCAAGTGACTGCTACAAACGCCAGAAGTTTTCTTCACAACACCTCCTAGCAAACACTGCTTTCCTGCTTCCTGTACATGGGTGTATCGACTGTGTCACAGCAAGAGTCTGGCACGGCAAAAGGACTTTGAAAACATGTTTATTTTGTAATCTTAAGAAGGTGAAAACAAGCACACACCATGAATATAACTTCAATCTTTAAACTGAACTCCATTGCTATTGCCAACGATGATGTACCCTATTGGGCGCATGAGAGAGAAAAGGCACATCTTGATTATCAGCTGGCTTGTCTGAGATTATGAAAAAGGTTGAGCACTTGTAGACTACAGGTCAGATTAAACAAGACATACCTGTTAAAAACTATACTCGGCAGCAGTTTTATTTTTTGTCAGAGGCTTAACATTTTGATTTAACCCTACCCAAAGTGTATAAATGCTTGTACGCTCTCTCCTACTTCTCTGTAATTCAGAATAAATCTGAAACACAGTGGTCTTTGTTAGATTTAATGAGAACATTTATTCGAGAAATTCCTTTTCTCTCGACATCACACCTGAAACCGAAGCATTTGCAAGGGAAAGATTGCCATATGGTAGCAGGTTTTGTGGGACACCTATGAGACAGATGGGGTTTCTTGCACCTATGACATTGCTTTCAGGTTTTAACTATCCCAAATCTCACTAGGCAAGGAAACAGCTTATTGGAATGGAATTCAGATGTGGGATTAAATTGCTGATAAAACTAAACTATCCAAAACATTATCATCCAAACATATCCAAAGTCAGCTAGAGTACCATAAATCACAACTGTTTAAGCACACCATTTGTAGAGAGGGGGAAAGATTTAGTCTGATCTAAGAAACTGAAGGTAACAGTACTTTTGCATAGACCCACCACAGTAAAATATGTTTAATGCGGTCAATAAAAGAAAGCCTGGCATATAGAATTTAACGAGACTATCTGTGTGAAAATATTATTAATATATTTTTTCTATTTTGCTGATCCAGTGGATAGGTAACTATTCTTTAGATCTATATGTCTGGCCCTGTGGGCTGTTTTTTTTTTTGTTCTTCACACTTTTTTCTGTTAGTAATGTGACATTTTAGTTATTACATTCTTCGGGAACTATTATTTTAGGGGCATCTGAATAACTTTAAAAGCAAAACGCTGTGCATTCAGTGTGCGAGCAATACTCTCTCCTCTCCAGCAGCCAATTAGGAGCCGTTTTGGGTTTCATATTCTGGAGTTCCTACCAAGGCGATCCTTTCAGCTTGTCGGAGATTGAACGGATTGAGTTTTGGAGGCTGTGTTCCTTGAGCAAACTGGCCGAGGGTTCGTCGGGGTCATGAAACAATATATATTAAAAGAACCTCTGGCAGCAAATGCGAGCTATAGAAAATCATACATCAGGATGATGAATGGCCTTCCTGGCTCAGTAATGATACTGCTTCTCTTTTTTTATGTGTTGTTGTTGTTTCCTGCTGTTTCCCAGACCTGAGAGTGAGGTAAAATAAAGAATATCCTCCTAGGATACTAATTTACCAGCAAAGTGCACCAGTTACCAAATGCTATACATAATTGGATCTTGTAATACAAAGATGTTATTGAGGAAAACAGGCGACTCTTGTGATTACTGATTTGGAGTCCGACACACAGACAGGGCTGGGTATTGGCCACTGGCAGGCAGAGCTGTCTTTGCTGAATGCTTTCAAATCTGTTTGGGAACTTAGGTGGCCCTGGTAGAAACGCTTTGAATTTTCACCAGGTGATATCTTTAACAGGGATTGTTGGCTTGATTACATCTGAGTGCCAGACGTTTTAATAAGCATTAAGAAGTATTCATCTTATGTTTAAGTATAATGTGTGTGGTCAATAAATGTATATTAATTCTTAGTGAAACAAGAGGGACTGTTGCTCACTTACATACTTTCCTGAAGTGTTTTCAACATGACTGCATCTACTGCTCCCTGGAAACTAACAATATTAAACTCTTTGCACTAAGAACGGTCATGAACTCCAGAAGAAAGAGTAAGCCACGAATATAAAGAGCGGTACAAGGACACACTATCAATATTCCTATTATAGCATTTCATATTTTCCCGATACTTCCTTGAATTAATAATGGAAGTAAAAAAAAAAAGCTCTTTAGTTTCCTGTGGAAAGTATAATGTTGGAATCCACTGAAGCAATCTTTAAGTGCACATCATCATGATTTATTCTCTTGTTGTTGGTGTTGTGGTTATGTGGTTACAAAACAGAGTTAAACATTTATAGTTGTCATCAGTGTGGTTTATGCATGTAGTGTCAACTTCACAATGATAATGAGTAACACTAAAGAGGGAGTCAATTTAATGAGAAATAGAACAATGTTTTGTTTTTAGCATGAACAGCTCAGTGATTAGAGAAGGGGTTCTCCAGGGAGGTTAGTGTGGTTGTCTGTGTGAGTTGTATGTGATCATCATTACTCGCTGTTGTAAAGCCTTATCCCCAGTTTGAGATAATATTTTCTCGGATACAGATTTTAGAAATAAAAGGTCATAATACAAAAAAAAAAAAAACGAATCTGACATTGCTTAATTTTCGTTGTCCGTCAGTTTGATTTAATTGTACACAATCCCCTATTTTTTTTTCCATTATATACTATTCTACCACTGACTTGTGATTATAAAACACTAGATTGACTAAGTTGATTGACTAAACAAACCGTTATTATAATAAACCATTACTGTATTTTGCAGAAAATGAATCCACAGAGAAAGCACTATTTAAAACTGCTAGACTTTAAGATATCCAGAAAATGTGTTTCACCAAATGAAATAAGTTCCTATGAATCCTCAGTATAAGTGCATTGGAAATTTCAAAGAGACACTTTTATTGCCCTCTGAGCTGTACCTAGATGACTGTGTTTTTTTGGTAAGAGTCCCTTGTGAAGATTTTAATTGTTTAATACTGCTGCAGTTATCCAGTCAGAGGAAACCTTAAAGCAGAGTTCTGCACTGAAGAAGGCAAGCATGGCATAACTGGGAGACAAAGGCATTGAAATGCGGTTCTGACTCTATTTTGAAAGAAGCTATTTTTTTCCTATTATGAATATTAAATGAATGCAGAGATGAATGTTGTTTCATCTCCTGTGGGGGAACATTTGCATATTAAATGTGAAAAATGGTCTTTTTCTACCAAGAAAGGTAATTTACCCTAAAATATTGTCACCTCGGTCTGCTGCTTGTGAGTATTATTATATTCACATCTTTTTCAAGGACTTGAATGTTTATGTGAGGGTGCATATTCTGTACAGTTTCAGAGCTTTGCATTGTAAATAAACATGATAAAGCAGTGGAATTGCTGTGCTTGTAGAAACACTGTCTTGGGGGCCTAGTTTCTACGGGTATGATTCATTTTGACTGCACCTGCACATAATTTGGGAACGTCCATACATTCATATCATGTAGCAAAAATGTAGGAAATCTTCCTGTGCTGATGCTCTTTGACTACTGTGGTAGAGGTCATAACTACAAATTTTGTTGAATTCCCTTCCCATGTGCTCAGTTTTCAGTGGATTCGTATGTTATTGTATATTCAGGTTTTTTTTGTATCACATAAAAACATTCCACGGAAATTATAAACTCATTCAAAATGTGCTGCTCACCTTATAAACTCTCTGCCTTGCTTCTACAATACTAATCCTTCTTATCACTGCCCATATACAATTCAGGACCCTTTTCTTTGCTCCTGGCTCTCTTTACCAAGCGGCTCCTTCCTACTTTCCACCTCTTATCTCTGCTCCTATCCTCTCTCTTGCCCCACAGTGGTGGATTGGGCTGCCTGTCAGCATAAGACCTGCAAAGTGTATTAGCATCTTTTGACACGTCCTAAATACCTGTCTGTTTGGATCACACCTGTAGACCATTCTAACAAGACTACTTGTATTCCTTCATTTTATTTACTGTAATATGCAGATTTGTTTTTATATTTTTTATAAACAGTGAAGCGGTTTCCCTTGTAAACACAAACCAACAGCTTTGGATTAACTTGCTTTAAACAGATTTTTTGTAAAGTTTGTGTTAAACTATCATAAACACAGTGTTCAAACAACTGAAAGTATTACATATAAAAGGCTTAATTAAAATTCAGAGTTCTTGTCACTCCGTCTGAATGAAGTCCAGTTGCAGATTATAAATGCTCAGCAGTTATTCTGAACTTTTTTAAGTTTGTTTTTAAAAGTTGAATTTAAATTGGGATAAGTCAATGGAGTTTGATAACTGAGCAGGCCTAGGACTGCTATATTCAAATAGGTATCCAAAAGCAATCTGGCTAGAACATGCTGTAGGATTGTCTGCTTGATAAAAGTCATATTGGCACTCGTTTTGCCATCTATATACTATGTTCTCCGCAACAGCGACCTGAGAGCTAATTAAAAGTGAACTGTGTCAGAAAGCTGCTCTTGATACAGCCCCTCACAGCTTAGCCTCACTTCTCAGCAGATTCTTGGCAAGAAAGTATTACAGGCCTTTAACAACTGTAGTTTTTTTTTGTGTTTGTGTTTTTCAGAGAAGCTGCTGGTCCCTTGAAACTTGGGTTTACTTTTAATGAGAATTTTATGGAAAAAAGAGCGCCAGATTATTATTAGTATTATTATTATTATCATCATCATCATTATTATTATTTGCACACTGTTATGAATCAAGTTTGCCTGCTAATGTTCTTAACCTCCAGACATAAAAATAGATAATGCATTTGCTTGGTTTCTTCCGACATTTACATATTTTTATTCCTCCTGTTATTTTTATATGAAGTTAAAGAAACGACATTAAACCCAGACATCTGAAAAAACAATAGAATCCAAGCATATACTTAAATCATACATTGTACAGAGATTTGTTTTCTGATGTGCATGCCGCCTACTTAACAATATTTGTAATTATATTGATTGATTTGGGTGAATGGGTTATACAAACTTCATGGGTATTTCACCTCCTGCAAACATTATTTAAGTTTTTTAAATGTGTTTTTAAAAGTCGTGTTTAATCTCTTTCTGATACCAGTAATCTTTTAGAAAGCATCTGTGTTAACTAGCAATGCAACAATTAGCACTTTTTAAACTGTAAATTGTAAAATCAATTAAAAGACAGTGCAGATTAAGGGAGAGCTTCACAATCAGAGGTGCAATGTACCGCCCATTTTTATGGAACCGTGTTGCGAGGCTCGTTTCCTGGATTGGCACCAATTACATAAAAATAGAATAGTGTGATTTTCTTTTCTAAAAGCGGAATCTACCTGTTAAGTCCCACGGCATGTCGTGCTTCTATTAAAATACTTCAAACAATGTGAAATAAACAGAGTAGGTGGAGGTGTGCGCACGTGGCCCGTGGATAGGGGATGTTCTGATCCAAGTGAGCATTTGGAACCACCAGGAGGGGGTAAAGTTTTTGATAATATTTTTGGACTTCCTTTTTTTGGCTTGGATGCCTCAGCTGAAATGTCAACCCTGATTCACTGGGAGACTGTCCAGGCCTGGTATAGTCTCGTTCCATCCTGTGATTGCTTTGACCTTTATCCCCTAAACTTGAAACCTGGAAGAGACTGAGACTTCTGCTCAGATTATTGTACGTGCTGAGTTCCCGGAAGAAATAGCTGGGAAATGTTTCAGACTAGGTAAGATTGAACAGGATGAAGGGGGTGTGGGGGGGTAGAAACAGCATATGCTTGTTCTGAAAGCCATTACCAAAGTCTTTCGGAGGTGTTGCTCAAGGGAAGTTAAAGTGTGATGTGCTATTACACTTCAACAAGGGTGTGTATGATTGCATAAATTCAAATCGTCCAAAAAATACGTGCTATGCAGAAGAAAGACTGTAGCCGGGGTTAAAGAAAGTGCAGCACTTAAAATACTGTAGAGCGGAGAGGAGGCAGTTTTCATTGTGTGCCAAAATCAACATTAAAAAAATAACAAATCAGCACCCAGGGCTCACAGCTGCTCTGTTCTCCAGAGGAGGTCCACTGGCCTCAAAATGGTGCTTCCATCCCCTGAATCCACTATGGCAGGGCAGATGTGGATCTCTTTGCAACAAGAGAGTCCACTTAATGCCCACTGTGGTTCGCTGTCTGAGAACTCTCCGGGACGCTGGGGATTGATGCGTTGGCCTCCTCTACGGGTTTCCCTCCTCTCCCAGCCATACGGGAGACAATCAGGCAGGAGCGAGTGACGGTGCCGCTGGTCGCCCCCGAGTGGCCACGCAGACCGTTGTTCTCAGACCAGTTTTAAATGCAGTTTTGTATCATAGGGTTCTTGAAATTGAAGCTTCAGGTCTTCAGGTGTTTTTGCAAATATGACGATGCTATCGGCAAATTGTAAGTCGTTCAAGTAAGCTCTGTGATTAGATTCATTTATCTTCTTTAAGAGTTGCTATGCATTTTGGAGAGATTTAATTAACAGTTTTTCACAGTTTTCTGAAAACAATGATCATTATACACTGTATAAGTACAGTGAGGGAAAAAAGTATTTGATCCCCTGCTGATTTTGTACGTTTGCCCACTGACAAAGAAATGATCAGTCTATAATTTTAATGGTAGGTGTATTTTAACAGTGAGAAACAGAATAACAGCAAACAAATCCAGAAAAACGCATTTCAAAAAAGTTATAAAGTGATTTGCACAGATTTTCTATGGGATTAAGGTCTGGAGACTGGCTAGGCCACTCCAGGACCTTAATGTGCTTCTTCTTGAGTCACTCCTTTGTTGCCTTGGCTGTGTGTTTTGGCTCATTGTCATGCTGGAATACCCATCCACGACCCATTTTCAATGCCCTGGCTGAGGGAAGGAGGTTCTCACCCAAGATTTGACGGTACATGGCCCCGTCCATCGTCCCTTTTATGCGGTGCAGTTGTCCTGTCCCCTTAGCAGAAAAACACCCCCAAAGCATAATGTTTCCACCTCCATGTTTGACGGTGGGGATGGTGTTCTTGGGGTCATTCCTCCTCCTCCAAACACAGCGAGTTGGGTTGATGCCAAAGTAATCGATTTTGGTCTCATCTGACCACAACACTTTCACCCAGTTCTCCTCTGAATCATTCAGATGTTCATTGGCAAACTTCAGACGGGCCTGTACATGTGCTTTCTTGAGCAGGGGGACCTTGCAGGCGCGGCAGGATTTCAGTGCTTCACGGCGTAGTGTGTTACCAATTGTTTTCTTGGTGACTATGGTTCCAGCTGCCTTGAGATCATTAACAAGATCCTCCCGTGTAGTTCTGCGCTGATTCCTCACCGTTATCATGATCATTGAAACTCCACGAGGTGAGATCTTACATGGAGCCCCAGACTGAGGGAGACTGACAGTTATTTTGTGTTTCTTCCATTTGCGAATAATCGCACCAACTGTTGTCACCTTCTCACCAAGCTGCTTGGCGATGGTCTTGTAGCCCATTCCAGCCTTGTGTAGGTCTACAATCTTGTCCCTGACATCCTTGGACAGCTCTTTGGTCTTGGCCATGGTGGAGAGTTTGGAATCTGATTGATTGATTGCTTCTGTGGACAGGTGTCTTTTATACAGGTAACGAGCTGAGATTAGGAGCACTCCCTTTAAGAGAGTGCTCCTATTCTCAGCTCGTTACCTGTATAAAAGACACCTGGGAGCCAGAAATCTTGGTGATTGATAGGGGATCAAATACTTATTTTCCTCAATAACATGCAAATCAATTTATAACTTTTTTGAAATGCGTTTTTCTGGATTTTTTTGTTGTTATTCTGTCTCTCACTGTTAAAATACACCTACCATTAAAATTATAGACTGATCATTTCTTTGTCAGTGGACAAACGTACAAAATCAGCAGGGGATCAAATACTTTTTTCCCCTCACTGTATATGTCACACACTGAACCATATAGTAATGAGAAAATACATTTGTACTGATAAATACCTATGTATGTGTAAAACCCATAACCCCTCAACAAGAAGAAAACAACAAGAACATGAATATACTGCAGTGGTGTATTAATATAATGCTGTTACATTTTACGGACTAATGTTGAGCCAGTACTGTTTAAGTTGTATCTTTCACTATATTTTTTCCGAACCTTTTCTTTGTCCAAAATTATGTGAGCTAGAACTGGCACATTAAAAACCTTTAGGTGTCAGTATGTACAGTATGTATTTATGTATTAAAACAACAGTGTGAGTGAGTAATCAGACTGGCAGGATTCATTTAAATGCAGACACATGCACTCATCTCTCAAGTGCCCAGAATTCAGCAGGGGGCACAGCTTGGCAAGACAGGCTTACTGCGCCTGTGTAGTTAACTGTGGAGGCATAATACTGTGGATGATGAACTGCTTGGCTGAATGTGGGGATTTGATTATAAATTAAGTTCTCCATTATTTTATTTTCTCTTTTTATGGGGAGATAACATAATTAAATGTATATGATTGTAAATTGGGGTCCCTAACAATCTAGGAGAATTGTAAAGCAGTTGTAAAGGTGACTATCATTATAGTCTTACACACTTTCACATGCTTGATTCTGACCTCGATTTGTAAATCAGCACTATACTGAGTTTCTCACCTGATGCAGTATCTACCTGTATTAATCCACAGGTTTTCAAAATCATGAGTCGGTATTTGATTGACTTTCTTCTGTTGAGTCTCGTTTTTTAAGTCCTGGCGTCTTCGTATTAAAACCAATTTGCATTACACGAAGCTGCTGGGTAATTTTCATTTTCCTGGCCTCTTCATTAGTGTAATCTTTACTGGCACATCATTTTCAGTCTGATATGAAACATGAAACATTAAAATGTGCACAGTTTTATGTAATCATATTATTATTGTTTATTTCTTGGCAAGATGCCCTTATCCAGGTCGACAGCTTACAACATATAAAAAATCCATATGTTTTGTTTTGTGTTATATACTCATATTGTTTCACAGAGTTACACAGTGTATGTGTCATATATAGCTGGTGCTCCTCTCAGATTAAGTGAAATGAGTGATGTCTTGTCTGATGGCAAACTGACAGTGCTCATTGAAATGATCCATATTCATAGCACAGAATCCAGATCTGATGTTACTTCATTAGTCATCTAAATCTAAAACATCTTAATTAGGTGCTTACACTACAGATGGTATTGTAAACCCCTGAAGCCACGTATTCAGGTTAGAATCCTGCTTTGGGGACTATACCAAAGATCTCCTACCTGGTGTAGAGGAAATGTTGTATAACATGACATACATACATGCAAAATTGTGTATTTATATATGAATAGGAAAAGCTTTGGATGATGCACACAGACGTGTAAACACCTTCTGCAAGGTGTCAAATCTCACATTGCAGGCAAGGCAATTGAAATTCAATGACTGTAGTTGCCAAATGGCTAAATTATAGGCTGGTGGGAGCAATAAGAACATTTTTCCCCTGTTACATGAATGATTGAATAGGCAACCATTTAAAAACCTATTATGCCATTTACCATTTATTAAACCTTTATGTATTTTTATGGGCTCAAAACCAATTCAGACTTGATGTTTTATTACATACTGATTATTCCATACATCCCAAGATATAGCTACTCTTGCATTTCAGATCTCTGTTTATTTCCCTGTGTTTTCATCCTGGGTTGAAAGGTTAGCCAGGTTTCACACAGCTAAGTGCTGCTCACTGTGAACGTGACCTCTAAGTGCTCATTTTATCCACCATAATGGGAGCCTTATGCTCTGCTCTCTGCTGCACAATACAGTGTCTTATCATTTTATTTTGTATCCTTTTGTTACATGAAATATTTTTGATTCTGGATATGACTCATTATTTCAATAACTCCTTAGTCACAAATACTCTCTGATGGCTTTTACATATTATCTACACATCAGTCTCTTTTAAATGGTCACTGGTAACTCAGAATTTAGCACATGTATTTATTGGGATTTGATCCCCCCTCCCCCACAACTCTGTTAGGGGTTTTAGAATGGGGTATAATTATGGCAAGCCAAATTATCATTTAGAGATATCTCCTAAATCTCTAAATGATAATTTGGCTTGCCATATATAATCTCTCCTCAATTTCACTTAATGGTTTGAGTCTTTTAATAAATATGCCATGCCAAGGAAAACTCTGTTTCACAGTGGCCTGAAGGTACTGTCATACAGAACCAGTGGCCCGGGGCTGTTCTGTTGTGAATTAGGTGAGGAAGGCGCTTTATGCCAAATATACGGTGCGCTACTGTTTAACATTTAACAGGTGTCCACACTGAATGTAATGCTGCACTTAATTAAATTAAATACAGTCAATAATAATAATAATAATAATAATAATAATAATAATAATAATAATAATAATGATAAAAACAGAAGTTTAAAGTGGCTCTCAATTATATAGCTCTCAATGCGTACCTCCCATCTGAGCATTAAGCTTCTTCAAGGCTTTTCTAATATTTATAAAAATTGCAGGTGGGTGGAGAGAATTAATATTTAAATATTATTATAATTATTATTATTACCACTATACCCCTGGTCTGTGTGTATGTGTTAGTCAGTCAGTGTGTGTGCTCTGCTTCGTAAATGGTATTTGACTTTTTAAGGTAGAATCACTGTGAATGATCTGATTATTTAAATAATCAAATAAACAAACACATAAATATATAAATGCAGTGTACTTGGCCCAGAAATAATAGCAGGGAATGGGGTCCTTATAAGGAGATAATTTTGCCCTAGGGAAAATAATATTGAATTTGGGGCTGAGAGATGACCCATTCTGCCCTAGAGTAGTGACTGGGGCAGGAGACAGTGCATTAACCTCTCTGATAAGTGAATAGAGTGACTCATTTGGTAGAGTGTCAATTCATGGACCACATATTTTGACAGCTTTGTACAGAACATCTGACACTTTCAATAACAGCATAAAAGCGAGTGCTGAACTATGAACATGTCCCAGATACATAGGTTAAACCTATTACATTTTAGTGTGTGTGTATATATACACACGTACACATTACCATAAGCATCAAATACCTCACTAATACCGGGGAAATATCTGCCCTGCATCACATCAAAGGTGACTGACATTATCTTAAGCTATAGGCACACCACTTGGGCATGTGATTTTATAATGTTGTTGCCATTAGCCTGCACAGACGCCTAAGGCAAGAAATAACATTAAATAATATTCTAAAGAGGCACCTAAAGTATCTGGGAAATGATAGCAATTTCAGATGGTTGAGATACCCCATAGGGAAAAAGCAGGCTTTTGTATGAATTACTTTATATGTTAACACAGTGACATCTTGTTGACCATAAACGACTGTAATATGTCTTGCAGCCTATGAAAATGCAACTGTTTTAAGTGGAACTGAATAATCTGATGCAAATGGAATAGTAAGATTTGCCGTTTTGAAACCTTTAAGCTGTTTGTTGATATCATTAAGTCAATCCTCATTACAAGCGAAGTTGTTGTCATCTGGCATTTCAGGATGTCATCTTATTCTAAGTGGAATGGCTGTGACTAGAATACAAACCTGCTTCCTGTCAGCACTGATTAGACCCTGATAAGGTGGCTATATTGTACTCTCCATGCATTATCAGCACGTAAGGAAGTAAACGAACATAGGATGTCTTTACTCTACTTTTTTGCACTTGGTTAGACATGACTGCTCTGTTTCGATGCTCTCCCAGTGAAGATGATCACTGCAGACAGCTCTGATTGCTCGAACTGTCAATTTTATCTCAAGATGTGCATTATATAATTTAAGAGGGCTTTTAAACATGAATAATAATGCTGTTTTGCATGGCAGTAGGTATTTACATTGGCACCACTTAACAGAGAAATTGCATATTACAGCAGTTCAAAACATCGCCCATTTGCCAAGTACTTAAATGCCAGTTTCTCAATAGATACCTCTTATTTGTTTTCACAGTCATCCTTGAATGAGCTTCCCTGGTAAGTGCTTCTCTGTTGGAACATTAAAAAAGCTGGAGCCACATGTTGAAAATGTGATCATAAGCAGTGCAGTTTCTTTGAAAGGCCGGCATATGCACAATACAAACACATATGAATTAACATGAGGGTGGGAAACAAAAGCAGAGCGCCCACGAGGAAGGGATATAAGGAAGATAGGTTTAAAGTGTAAATAATTTTAAATAAGTATCCTGTCTTCAGATCCCATGTAGGGTACAGATGGTCAAATTTATTATTCATGGTATGCTATGTAGTTTCTTCAGCTCCCCATAAATCATGCATGGCAAAGCACTGCAACTCTGCCCTATAAATTTATTATTGTATCACTTCACTGTGAGGTGTCTGTGCTGTAATATATTATTGATGGCAGCTTTGCCACCCATGGAATCAGAAATCATTTGGAAATAAATGTAGAGTTAAATATTTAAGGATTAGTACAACACTGATTTGGTGAGGACTTGGGAATTGGATGTTTGATTAGAATGGATAATTGCTGACCAAAATTAAGTGCTAAGTGCCTTTGTCACAGAGCACAGTAGCAATGTACTGTGTGACAGTGAATGGCCTTGAGCAATTCATAAATGGGAAATTACATTTTATTCTGCTACAATTAGATGTCATGTGACCTTTGAAAATGCTACCACTGTATCTTGGAATAGAAAGTAACTGCTCTATTACTAGTTTCAGTGCTATTTTGCTGTGTCATGTGACCATTGTCATTTCATCCCAGTGCAACAGAAGATAATCTAAATGACGTAAAAATGTAAATGTGAGAGGATTTTTTTAAATTGTGTGTTTCTGTGATTACATGCTTACTTTAAATCAACTTAGCCAATCACAGAGAGGAATTCTTAGTAAATATTGACCCAGAGTCACGCATGGAAGACGTCCCTGACTAAGCCAGAGAAGCAGATTAATTGATGTTGTTTTTCTGCTCTGCCAGGGAAAGGGGCCTGGCTTGGCTGATAACCTTGCCTCATCTCAGGGGTACAGGGTCCTGCACACTACACAATCAGATTGACCATGGCCTGGAAACCGGCGCTGAGTAGTGGATTCAGACTGTGGCTGGAGAGCCTATCATTAAGCCAATTGAATTAGTTGAAAAGGGCAGCGGCGATGGCCACTGTAGCAGGCGTCACTCTGTACACTGACCTTTAAAACATGGCCTTTAGGAAAGGTTTAGATCTTCTCATGGGAGTCCAGGAGAGAACTGTAATGTAGCTCGCTCTAGTGTACAAAGGCAGTAAATATCTCTTTCTTTCTTTTTTTTGTCTTAAAACACACTTAACCTTCAGACAGTAAGGTTTTAAATGAAGGTTTGCATAATAAAGCTGTTTCACTTTACAGTGTATATTAAGTAAACGATGGACTGGTTTCACAGACCAAAATAAGTCAATAGCCAATTTAATTTTAGGTGGGATAGCTGAAGACTAGTTCAAAAGAAAGACAGTGAAACTATTTGAAAAAGTTAGTGACATTTATTTATTAATAATATCACATTTCCTCCTGCATTTAGAAATCAGGCTAATTTAAAAATATACAGTGAGGGAAAAAAGTATTTGATCCCCTGCTGATTTTGTACGTTTGCCCACTGACAAAGAAATAATCAGTCTATAATTTTAATGGTACGTGTATTTTAACAGTGAGAGATAGAATAACAGCAAAAAAATCCAGAAATACGCATTTCAAAAAAGTTATAAATTGATTTGCATGTTAATGAGGGAAATAAGTATTGATCCCCTATCAATTAGCAAGATTTCTGGCTCCCAGGTGTCTTTTATACAGGTAACGAGCTGAGATTAGGAGCACTCTATTAAAGGGAGTGCTCCTAATCTCAGCTCGTTACCTGTATAAAAGACACATGTCCACAGAAGCAATCAATCAATCAGATTCCAAACTCTCCACCATGGCCAAGACCAAAGAGCTATCCAAGGATGTCAGGGACAATATTGTAGACCTACACAAGCCTGGAATGGGCTACAAGACCATCGCCAAGCAGCTTGGTGAGAAGGTGACAACAGTTGGTGCGATTATTCGCAAATGGAAGAAACACAAAATAACTGTCAGTCTCCCTCGCTCTGGGGCTCCATGCAAGATCTCACCTCGTGGAGTTTCAATGATCATGAGAACGGTGAGGAATCAGCCCAGAACTACACGGGAGGATCTTGTTAATGATCTCAAGGCAGCTGGGACCATAGTCACCAAGAAAACAATTGGTAACACACTACGCCATGTAGGACTGAAATCCTGCAGCGCCCGCAAGGTCCCCCTGCTCAAGAAAGCACATGTACAGGCCCGTCTGAAGTTTGCCAATGAACATCTGAATGATTCAGAGGAGAACTGGGTGAAAGTGTTGTGTTCAGATGAGACCAAAATCGATTTCTTTGGCATCAAATCAACTCGCCGTGTTTGGAGGAGGAGGAATGACCCCAAGAACACCATCCCCACTGTCAAACATGGAGGTGGAAACATTAGGCTTTGGGGTGTTTTTCTGCTAAGGGGACAGGACAACTGCACCGCATCCAAGGGACGATGGACGGGGCCATGTACCGTCAAATCTTGGGTGAGAACCTCCTTCCCTCAGCCAGGGCATTGAAAATGGGTCGTGGATGGGTATTCCAGCATGACAATGACCCAAAACACACAGCCAAGGCAACAAAGGAGTGGCTCAAGAAGAAGCACATTAAGGTCCTGGAGTGGCCTAGCCAGTCTCCCGACCTTAATCCCATAGAAAATCTGTGCAAATCAATTTATAACTTTTTTGAAATGCATTTTTCTGGATTTTTTTCTGGATTATTTTTATTCTGTCTCTCACTGTTAACCATCACTGTTAAAATACACCTACCATTAAAATTATAGACTGATCATTTCTTAGTCAGTGGGTAAACGCACAAAATCAGCAGGGGATCAAATACTTTTTTCCCTCACTGTTTATATCTAATTTTGTATATAATCTGTACATGTCGCAAACAAATCTGCTTTCCTACCACAATTTTTTTCTCTGATATCAGGCAGAAGAAACTGATATTTTTGAAAACAAATCAGGTAGGGAGAAACTAACTTGCTGAGATATAATAACTTAGTTTGAGACAGAAGTAATTGACTGTTTATTGACACCTTGTTTGAAAGATTTCAATCATGGAAGAAACAAAGACAAACACTAGGACTTGTAGATCAAGCATTTTAAGGAACATTTCATTCCATGTTTTTAAGGTTAAACTTCAAAACAATGTCTTACTTAGTGTTCCACAAAGTTTTGTACAGCTATTTTAATTAAAAGCAGTGGATTTTGGTAAGAAGTTGATACATGTGATTGAATATTTAAAAGAATAGACTATAATGGACACGAAAGGTGTGTAGGAGACAAGTATGGGGTACAAGTCTTTCTGTTTCTTATGCTGTGTGTGGGGAACTTCAGGAGCAGAACATTAAGAGTCTTATAAGGGTGCTCATTAGAGGACCTATAAAAGTCACCAATGGTGAATACCAATTATAGTTTGCTGAATATCTGCAGAAGCTTCTACAAAGAAGATGATAAGAGTGTATATATATATATATATATATATGTGTGTGTGTGTGTGCGTGTTTCTGCTCTTCTGTTTGACTATCTTTCTATCTCTCTTTTATGCAAAAACATTTCCAAACTATTGTCATGAATTTAAATGTAGTTGTGCATGATTCATCAATTACATCCTAACCCTCAGCTTTAAAGAGAATGAAAACTGTGCTCGGAAAAGGCATAGTATTCCATTCTCCTGACACTGACAGCAGTGGCTTTGCTGAAACGTTTGATTAGCCAAACAAATTTGTTTTAAATTGTATTGCAGCCGAGCAGTTGTATTTGAAGTTAAGGGTAAATTGCCTATAGCATCATACCATCCGTGGAGTTGAAAAAGAAACAAATACTTTTCTCACATCCCAAAGTGCATTTTTAATCGCGTGTGGAGAATCAAATGCATTCCCCCTTGATGTAGCTTGCTAAAAATAGGGCTAGCTCAAATAATTCATTACTGTTGTGCAATTGTATGAGCTATACTAACTACTATAAGAATGTGCATCTCCCATTATGAAAGTCATCTTTTTAGTTTTTATGTTGCTAATATACATTTGATCAGATGAAGTGCATGACAAATTGATGTGTTAATCCTGTGGAAATCATACATTATTTAAAAAGGAATCACACAACCTTATTTTAAAGTGTGACCAATCATTCCACAGAATCTGAAAATATGTGACAACTGTAATAGATGAAAGTGGCGAGCGGTCATAGCTAGGTAAGTAGCACTTGGCCAGAATTAAAATGACGAGAGAATGTAACCTACATAATATCAATTTAATTTAATTTAATTTAATCTTATCACTATATTTCTTTTAAACTCATGTAAGTATGTTTTCTTTGCCCCTTTTATTTTCTCTTCAAAGAATAAGGACCTCCTTACATTTTGCGATTACATTATTATTCAACAGCACTACGCTCTCTACGAACGGTAAAGATGGTTTAGCTTGCGTTGTGCATGTGCTCTGTGTGCCTCTCTGTCAAATGTGTGTTATTGGTTCGTATCAGCTACCATCACACACACATCCTTATAAGCTGTCTGGAAAGCTGTGTGTAGAAACGCTTGTTTAGGCAACACGCATGAGCACTGTCAACTAGCTAGTCAATCATATGACTGAGCCGCAGTTATGTCTAGCCAACTAAATGTCTTGCAGACCAAGGTGAGGGAACGATATCCATGGGCCAGTTTCGTTCATTGCTGTGCGCACGTCCTGAATTTAATGTTGTCACAAGCAAGCAGAACTGTCAAAGACTGTAAGGTCTTTTTTCTACTTGAAATTACCTAGCCTCATTTTGTTTCAACTCTGGATTAGATTGTTTAGAGATGTTTCCCCAAAGTTGCTCCTATAAGGTGGATACATGTCCTGTTTGGTGAACACAGATAAATTAAGAGCACGTGAATCTCTAATCGAACTGGTCCATCACATCAAAAGTAACCTGTTGGAATGGGAAGAAACTCTGATTCTTTCAGTGGTGGTTTCCATCATTTTGAAGAAGATTCCTAATTCCACTTTCTCTTAGAGCAGCTTCTATGAGTCATTGGAGAATTTTCCAAAAAGATCACAGGATGGACTTTATTTACAAATAAGGTATATATTAGTATCATATTTTATTATGCTTGGATGTCTGCTCTGGCCCGCCGAGGCCTCATAACATTGCATGGGAGGCATAGCTTGTTCAGTTGAAAATGTTACTGCTCGCCACTGGATTCAATTAATGATGGTTCTTATCCCGTAGACAACAGGTCTAGAAGGTACAGTACAGTGGGTCAGTGCTCCTATTTGTGCTCTGTCCTTTGGGAGAGACGTAAAACAGGTCTAGTTGTTAATATACAGGTCACAGTCTTGTCCCAGTCTGATACATAAATAAGTTAAGGAGAAATACAAAGCGTCAGCACACTTGTACAACTGACAATGTGAGATTTCGGCTGTTGCTATTGGTTCAATATTGATTTCTCTCCAGAAAACTAAATAAAAGCAAAACAGATTCATGAATCTCAGAATAATTAAAAATATCATGCAAAATCAATACTCAAGGTTAGTAGTCTAATCACATTTTCTTTCCACAAATACAGTGTGTCAGTGAAATGTTCCTGACTGGATTGTACTGGGTTTACACATTTTGACCCTCAGTAACAGCTAGACTAAATTGAATATGAGAAATGTTTTATAAAGTGATATAAAGTGGTTCAGGAAATGTGTAATTATATTGCCCAATTAATTGTTTCCATTTAATTGAAGGAAAAAAGTGAATTTGAGACACTATGGAGATGCACATGTTGTGTGAATGAAAACATGCAAAGGATTCACTACAAGTGTCCAAACAATAAAGATAGAAGGAAAGTCAAGCAGAGTTCAAGATTAAATGTACATCAAATGTACTTATATCTGTATATTATTAGGAGCTAAACAGATGTTTAGGGAACTTAGACAGGACATTAAAAATAATGATACCAAAATCTTATTTACCTGTATACAGTATTATTTTTGCTCACTCTGTAACATTGTACCAATTTTTGTATATAACCTTTTCTGAGGCAGAGCTTTACAAGCAATTAGAAAATGTAAACTCCACAGAATGTGAGCAATCCAGATGGCAGGCCATTAGCAAAACTAGTCTGGGAAGTTTATGAATTAATAAAGAAGAATTTGGTGTGAAAGAAATTATTCTGTGTGCATCAGGAAAGTTAACTGATGCCTACAGAGGCCTATGGCATATAATTAAGCATATAATAAGGCTTTGCTCATGTTTCTAGAACAGTTGTTTCACAGTTTAACATTGCTTAAAATAAATAATCAAGGCAGCTGGAATGTTAGCAATACAAAGAGGTGGACTGGGGAATGGTCTCTGCAGCTTATAGCACTTCTGTCTGCTGACGACATAGGTTGATGCTGTTGAATACAAAGTATATACACTGCTGAGACTTTACTTAATTGTTACAATGGAAGGAATATATGCATTTGAAATGTGTGAGTGAATGCTCTCATATATCCTGATTGCATACCAGAACACACTGTACTGGGGGTGCAAGGCTTATAGCTTATAGCACAAGGTTGGAATATAATACACAACTGTAACGGACACACTTTATTTGCATTAAAAGGTGCTGTTTTATAACATTTTATAACAAACTAACAAGTGCCATTGTTTTAAGAATGTTCATTATTAAAAGCCGTGGCACCGTGTGGGGATGGACACAATGCCAGGGCTTCATATATCTGTAAAGCACTCTGTGGCTACACTGCGAAGGGCAATATACAAATAAAGGTGCTTCCCAGGAGTGACTAGTGCCATTCCTGGTGGCCATTTTGTGCCCCACACGGCACTGCACAACAAAGCATTGAAAGCTGGCATAGAGGGTCAACTACACAACAAGGCTTGGGATTTCCAGGGAATAGGATATAAATGTATACTTGTTTTGCAACTACAATTGTACCCGACACAAAGTTATGATTTTATTTATATAATATTTTTTATTTATTATTTAAAGCATGTCAAACCATCTAAGCATAAACAACTGAAACTCCACAAAGGACACACATTATCAGCAGCAATGCAGAAGAAAAGGAAATGTGAGACACGACTCCTATAAGACTTCTATGACATCTGTAAAATTAAGCTTAAGTGCAACTGACTGCCTTGTCTTATTAACATCAGTGTAAAAGGCGTGAGAAGCATACGATGGTTTCTTCTCTTCTTCTCCTTCCGCGGCCTGATCTCAAGAGTTTGAGCACCCATTCGAGGGTAGAGTTTTACTCAGCACTTCTTCCAAGGAGTCCAGTTATCACTTTCATGCCAATTCACTAAATGACTATAAAACTACCTGGCAGCAGTTTCCTGTGTTGTGCCTCGCTGGATTGTTGAGCCTAGCCATATATCACCACAGGATATTGTCTTTCATTGGGAGAATGGGGTAATGAGGAGGAAGAAGATAATATGAAATGAATCATCAGACAGTGCATGTCATTCTACAATAGTTACATGTTTTGTAAGGCTGCAAGATATCTCTCATTCTGTCTTTCGTTGTCTATCCAAAGAAAAATATTATCATTCAGTGTGCTAAATGTTCATCTGGAAATTGTACGATGATTCAGTACCCTGCATGGAAAATAACAGACAATGCCTGCGTGATTTATGCATTGCGTGCCAACATGTCTAAGCTGATGGGTTTTATCTATAATCACAACATGCAAAGGGTCCATTAGCTTTCGATACTCTATACAACCAACTTATTTATGATTTGTACTACTAAATTAACAACCTTAAAGCAATTTACACATAAAATTGGCCTGTAAAATGCAAAGGCTATCTGTTATGACTTGAAATCTAGGACATCCTGAATTAAAAGGTGCAACTTGAGTTTTGTCAGTCTGTACCACAGGACACTAGAGTCTCTTATGAATCCAATGTTAACTATCTGTAGTGCTCAATGTTGCTCAAAGAGAGGAAGTTGTGTTAGTGCTGGTCTGCAATGAAGTTACAGTTGTTTTATGTTTTGCTTTTTGTATTGCTATTCTTCTTCTTCTTTCTTTTTACATACTATTCACTTTCATGCAGGTGGGGAATCCCTCCAAGCAGCTCGAGTTCTCAGGACCAATCCAATATCTAACCATAAGTCCCCAATTGCAGTCTAGTCTTTTTATTGTTAATATAAATTCTGGCTCACTTCCAGCCAGCAGATCTCCTGCAGCGGAGGCGTTGCTTCTCTTATTGCTTGGTGTCAGATGGACATCTTCTTAAACTGGTCAGAAATAAAACACAATAA
This sequence comes from Amia ocellicauda, assembly GCF_036373705.1. NCBI lineage: Eukaryota > Metazoa > Chordata > Actinopteri > Amiiformes > Amiidae > Amia > Amia ocellicauda. Next base: position 9,000,352 of record NC_089858.1, on the reverse strand, counting down.
TAACGTCCCTCTGATTGAAAGGGAAGTCTGCGAGAGCAATGGTTGATATCGCGTTTATTCCACTAGGTTGCAATCAAGCTAAATTACATTGTGGGATTCTGTTTTAAACATCTACACCAGTGTCCTTCAATTCCAGGACTTGAGGGCCACAATCCTACAAGCTTTATGGGTCTTTTTTTGTCATCACTTGTATTAAAAAAGGTGTTCAATTGGTTAGGTTGTGAAAATAACTAATTAAAGATGCAGGTGCAATGAAAAGCAAAAATTCGGGTCTACACTGTGAGAAGTTTTAGAGATTCAATTACAATGTATCTGTTGCTGTGCATTGAAAGGTGAAATTCAATAGCAGAACATGGCACTCGAGTCATTGTCATTATCCAAATTACTCTTCCTTCAAAATTCTTACCATTACTAAGAATACATCCAAAAAGGCATTTGATATTTTTCTTTTGTCCTTGAAATTGCAATGAGAGATGACAGTGAAAAATTATCTAATTTATAATTGTATTTAAATCACATGTGTAAATTGATCTAAGATATCTTCTAGGTATATTAGATTCATGTAATGAATTTCTAACTTTGTTAACAAGTATGATTTTCATTTTAGAAAAAACTGAAAAATCTAATGAAATAAACAAAGCTTTGGCGTCAATGTTATTTGTACTGTCTTTTTCTCTGACATAAGTTTTTTTTTTTTACATATTTTTCTAAATCAATATCTCAATTGTAGTGATGTTGTTTATCTGCAATTAAAATCATTTGGCCGTGTTACTATAGTAATAATCACATTGTATAGTGATAATCATATTTAAATAGCATGCTCCTGTAATGCTATCAGTGGGTATTATGTCAGACAAAGTAATCACAATAAACCCGCAAATCTGGATATATTTGCATCAGCACATGACTGACTATTCAGGATATCAGACAGATATTTGGCTTGGACTTAATATTTTCATTCATAGTTCCTTTGTTTGTGGGTTTACTTAAAGGATGGGGTAATATTGAATATTGAATATTGACACAATCCCAAGTCTCTGGATTTGAGAAGTTTCTTCAGTCAAGCACAAAAGTGGGAAAACTTTTGAAATTGGTACAATTAATTCAGGGAAAGTTAGCTTAAGTGCTAGTTCTGAGCTCTGTGGCAATGAAAACCTAAAGTAAGTGCAGCCCTGTAGGGGCTTAATGTTATAGCTAAAGCTATAATATGAACAAATATATTGCAATTATACTGTAATAACTCAATTGAATTGTATCTATTTATTTATATATATATATATATATATATATATATATATATATATATATATATATATATATATATATATATATATATCTATATATTACACTGTACAATTAAGGGAAATACAAATGTAAGATATAAGTAAGATATAGGCAAACATGGCACAATGTGGGCACTATTGATTATTCTGCTTTGTTTAACAATAAAGTAGGTTAAATAATATTAATAGTTTTATGTATATACAAGTGATGACCACGGTCTTAAAATAATATGTTCTGTATCCTCGTACATCCTTAGTACCACAAGAATCTGAAAGTATTAAGCTGTATTTATCAGTTTAATAAAAACAAAAAACAGATATTAATAATGTCATATTATGATGTATAAAAACATTTTTGTATCTTTTTTACTGGTTAGTTGAGTATGCTGAGCATAACCATAAATGTGTGCTGTAAATAACCTTAATTGCCATCATATCAGAAGCAATTAAAATGTGCTGAAGAAGCATTCTGTACAATTTGCTCATATTAATAAACACATTTTGAAATCGGAGGCATCCGTCACTGCACTGTAGCATTTTAAAGATCCCATTTTTATGACTATTAATTGAATGCAGTTATTTTTCTATATCTAGGTGTCAGCTCAGTTTGTTTTATTTCTTAGAGATGTATTTTGTTTTGGAAAGCAGGTCAGAGCTAATAAAATGATTTCTAGTGTGCAGCATACTAGCAGTGTTGAGGTTGGACCAGCTGTTTGGCTGCTGCCTTGGGGATGTAGTAATTAGAAACTCAGCTTCTGTTGCTATGGAGAAGAATTCCTAGGCCCATACTCCGCATCCATCAAGGAAGGGGAAATAGACCAACTTTACCTTTGTTCTCTCCATTTTGATACTGAGTGTGTCATGTCTAGATTGCTCAAAGCCTCTTTCACATGTTTAGATCCACTTCTCTTCAGCTGAAACTGAGCTATCAAGACCTCTAAGACCCAAAGGTTTCCATCAAAGTCTACCTTTGCCAGTGAATACTTATTGTTATACATACTGATATATAGCATGCAGTACATCCCTGGAATCCAAATATATATGATTTTGTTTGTGTGTGTATTTATGTATGTGTTCTGTGAGTGTGTATGTGTGTTTATGTATGTATAGAATTTGCAGTGTTCAATTGTTTTTCTGCAATGCTTTGATATTGTTTTCTTTGATGTTTACTTACTTATTTCATACATTGTTAAAAGTCTGATAAAAAGAACAATCTTTTTTTTTTAATTGTTATCCATAACGGTGAGAGCAGGGAACAGAACACATTAAAGTTTGTTTTCTAATCAGATTCAGTCCTCCCACAATGGATTGGAGCATACTGCACTTTTTTAGTTTTAACAATTAAAACTTGTACCTCTGCTAAATTATGTAAAAATATAATTTTGTTAATCTCAAAGCCTGAAATTTAATGGGTTCAAATGCAGCTACTGAATCTTATTAAGTTCCTAAATGTATTATTTCAATACTGCAGGGCATACTTCTTCTGTATAATTAGATGGCAGATCAGGGTTGTTTTGCCTTTATAAGGCTTGTAAGTATCCCTTACTTGAGATCATGTCTACCTATGCAAAGCATGAAATATTCATTCTGCAGCTGTCTGGCCAGAAACTAATAGGGTCAATGTCAAACTGGTGTCTGTCATTCGGTCACCCCCCCCACACACACACAAATGTATATTCTTGTGATGCCTCTTTGGGAAATAAATATGCAGGGATTATGGATATTCCATTACCATTCTAGCCTGCAAAACAATTATATGAATTAAGTCTTAAACTCATCATTATTATTATTATTATTATTATTAAAAACTACTGGGAATTCCAGTGTTATGCATGCATTTATAGCTATCTTTATAAAGCAATATCTCTATGACAGGAAAGAAAATTGTACTTTAAAAAATAGTGCAGAATGACAACAAAGCAGGCACCATGATGAGACACACATGGCGTTAGTATAGCTGGTGTGTTTCAGACACGTTTAAAATGATTCTTTAGCAGAGAAGTGAATGTGTGCATCCATGGGCATTAAAATGAAAATCATACTTTGCTTCCTTTCCGAAATTCAAATCCATTCTGTGTCCCACGTTGAGTGCTTGACTGTGTTTCGGGGGTCATTTGTGACAGTGAAATGAAGCAGGTGACAAGCCTCTGCCAAAGCACGCTCATTAAAACCATAAACCAAGCCCATCTGTCCACTCTTAACCTAACCTCCTCGTTTTAATCTGACTAAGAGCGCTCACGCCAGCTCGGCTCCCAGTCAAACTATCACCCAGATCTGACTTTGATTATTTTGTTTGTAAACGTAGGAGGGTGGAGGTGTTAGTTCACATTTGGAACTAAATACTCACATTTGACCACTGCAAGTTGTCGCAGCTGGGCATGCCCTGGAGGGGGTCGCTTTATCCAGCTTGTAACGCTCCCATCAGATTGGCTGACAGCGTCGCAGTCGCTCTGCAGGGATCTCTCATCCTGTAGGACAAAGGTGCTCTAGAAGTTTCCTTTCTCCTTAACAATCAGCATCTTTCCTTTACCTTCTGCCTTCTGTTGAAAAGTGAGAAAAAGTTTGGAGGGCAGGTTATATAACATCAAATTCCGTTTTTTGTAAATTTCTAATTCATGTATTATAATTAGACCAAGACTCACACACACACACACACACACACACACACACACACACACGCACACGCACACGCACACACACATAAACTCCTGCAGGTTATGTGTGCTTAAAAATACATAGTAATGGTATTCCCAGAAATATAGCAGTGTACCTCCCTGAATGGTGCTACAGCTATTTTGCATGCTTTTACGTCCTTTTTTTCTTTTCATTGCTAACATCTTGCCACAGTTGTTTTGTTTGTGTGTGTTTGTATGCATTTTTAAATACAATTTTGAACTCTGTTTTTTATTTTCCTGCTGTCACACATTGTGTTTATTTTAATCCCCTGGAAAGAATGTAAGAATTGAATCACAAATTCTTGCTAGCTATTTAGTTTAAGTTTTGTTAATTAATTCTGAGTGCCACTTGAGCTGCCCATCAATTTGCAGTTAATTCTCTGGAAATCATATGCAATGGAAATGTGAATTAATTTGATTTCAGGATTAAGAACACTGAGGTTGCAAATATAACGTGGTTGTTCACAATACGTTTGTGTGTGTTTTATTGTTTTGTTTCTCTGTCGTAACTTCAATTAAATGTAATCCAAAGCATTATCAAATATTGTATCCTGAGTCATTTAATTCCCATGACAGTAACTGGTTCAAGGGTATCTATGTTTTCATATTATTACATTAACAACCATGGTTTATCATCGCCCGACACAGGTTAAAACATACATTTACCATAACGCAGCATGTGGACTGGGCCCCTTTATCACAAATCTACAGTTCAATTACACTTTCTGGGTGCTTTTTAACTTTCCCTCTCAATGTCCTTTAATGCCTCTGATCACAGTTAGGTACTTATCTCACAGTAAAGCCACAAGCTCTCAAAAGAGATGTTGGAATTGATTGTATTAAGATGCTTTTGTTTTTCGCAGTATTTGATATGGGGTTGTAGGTATTCAAGCTATCGATTTCCTTCCATGGTGATAATTATGTGACCCAAGAATAATCTATCGCTTCAGAGGACCAAATAAATAAATATATAAATAACATAAAATAAGCTGAAATTAGTTATTCAGTCTAATATCCCCCCAGAGCATAACATACGACTAGATGAAGATTAAATTGTAATAGGCTGTCAACCATATAGATACCTTCATCTTAAAATAAGGCACACTGCTATTATAGTACTGCAATTGGCAATTTATTTGCCATCCAGCAGTCTCCCTTAGCAAATAAAGGGGAATTTAAAGCAAATTACTTGTTTTGTAAACCAGATAAGTTATCATATGTATGTTTCATAGTGCATGTTGACTTTACCAGAATAATTTTGTAATTACTTATTTTGGAATTAAAACCCAAGGATGCCTGTTGTGTTAAAGATGAACCACATTTCAGTGAATGGTAGGATTTGATGAATAAGGACAAACCCAATTAAAATAGCACTGCCAATGAGGCTGAATACAAGCAGAACGTAAAGCGCCATACCTAGTACATAAATCCCATGTTGTTCATAGGAAATCAACAGAGAGGGAATGTGCACACATATATTAAATGCACCATAGCTCAGTTATTATAATATGATGGGTTATGAAGGATTTGACATGTTGCGCACTATTGTGAATGATATAACATACATAGTGAGTGAGTGAGGATCCTACAGGGCAAGAAAAACAAGTAATGTGTTCAGTTTTCCAGCAGTACTGAGGATCTTCAGAATCCTTATCACTTATTTTCTCAGATGCTATGATAATCAGTATATCCTTAACTGTGCTGCTCATTTGTTGCCTTAGGCCACGGTTCACGCGGTTTCCCCCTGGTTTTATTTTTCTTTGGACTTTGGAGCACTGCTATCTGCTTGTTCAGGTGACGCTGCTGGGTGTAGAATAATTAAAAAAGAACACTACAACAAATCTAGGGGACTGCATTCAATCTAAATATGTAAATACTGTTAATCTCATCACTGAAAACTAATTAGCAGCAAAAACATCAACTGTTGTGTTTTTTCCTGCCGTTCCATAGATTTGAGAATGCATTAAAGCACTCTTGTTTAAAAAAGGCAGTGAGGCGGCTTTCTGTTTTTCGTTTCTTTGGTTTTGAAACCAAATGCATCTAACGAAATCAGATCCCATCAGATAACAAGCACTCTAACATTGCTGCACCTCGGCAGGCTAGTGCAGTTTTCTTAGGGGCAAATCTTAAAGGCTTAGTCATTAACATTAACAATAATGAAATCGTTAACAGATGTTGAAATATTTCGGAGCGTGCTTGGTTTCATGAGGAACTGACGAACTGTTATGATTCCACGAAACAGTGCATGAATGTAACACAGACAGAAGAACACTTCAGTCGTGTTGCCAGCAGTTTAGCCACTGGTAGTAGCAGGAGGCCGGAGAAGGTAATTGAGGAACCATTGTTGTCTTGGAAAATAACCGTGAGCTTTGAAACTGCAACTTGAAAGTGTTTCTAGCAGTGTTTGTGGAAAAGCAGAAGTAGGCACTGGGTTTCTTATAAATATTGTTAACTGGTTTGTGGTCTGTTGTTGGCTGTTTCCATTCAAACGCTGACCTCTGCTTTGCCCCACCCCAAGCATCTACCAGCAGTCAGTGGCTGCCATGGGAGACAAGTACGTGATGAATCTAAGTACTCTGCATGAAGAGCAAAAAGGAGCAGAGACAGAAATATAGCCTCCCTCCCAACCTCCACACCCCCCAGTGGTCTCACAGAGCACAGATGAGTTGCCACTACAATATGTTTTTGAATCAGACATCCCTCTGTGTCTGTAGCAAAGGGAGAAAGTAAATTGGCACCCCATTAAACTCAAATTTGCTTAGTTTTCCTTTGTTTTTGGATGCAGGGTAACAGTGTTTGATGTGACAGTTTTCATACGCATGTTTAAATATATTTAATTCAAAGGAAATCTGTGCTTTATGTAGATTCCACTCAGTACACCACCAACTCTATACATAGTTCCAATACCTAACACAGACTTTACCTTTCCTCTTCGACAACATTTTCAGTATTTTCCATTCAATTTGTTTTCTTGTTTGTTTCTCTCAATGACGATTTCCCAGGTGCTCTGGGAAAGTTTGGCATTCCCCTGTAAATATATATATAATATAATATATAAAGGATTCAAGAAACAATTTGACTGTATTCTGAAAGGTATTCTTGACTTGATAAGAAGACTGCTGACTTCAGACATAAATATTGAGATTACAAATAATGAGTGTAAAGCTTCTGATGAATGAGGAAGAGTCCTGGGTCTTCTGATGCTTGCTGAATCGATGGGGACATGGCTGGCAGCGAGGTTTGTGACATGAGAATTAAGATTTTTGAACGTGTGGCAGAAAACAGACTTAGAAAACCGAAAACAAACAAACAAAGAAGATTAAAGGCTTTTCTGACAGGGAAAGTAAACAGAAAAGTGTTTTTATTTCATTACTGAGAAGAGATTGCAGAAGTGTTGACATGAAAACAGTGATGGGAAGTTTATTTTTATAGGTTATTTTTCTGTGGGGAATAGAATAGGAAAAATTCCCAGATTGAACCTGATATTTTCATATACATAATATAGATTTCCATATTAATTGTATAATTATTAATATGTAATTATATTGTGTATTTTACATAGAAAACACAAAACAGTTGTATTAATTTTATATCGTATCATATCAATTCCTGATAGTTGCTGCTTCTTCTTGTTTTTCGTCTTCTTAATAATAATAATTTATATTAATATTTTCATAATAACAATAATTTCTTAGATGATGCCCTTACCTAGGGTGACTTATAGTTGTCACAAAATATGCACATAAATATACATTTACAATTACAATATACAATTCATAAATGGCTGAATGGTTTAGAAGCAGGGGGTGTTGCAAGGGAACATTGTAAATTGGAGCTTAATAAATTGTAAAGCATTACCATCTAACTTGAATTAGTTGTTGTGCATATGGTTAATTCTCTGTGGTTGTTCATCCCACACTTATTACAAAAGGTTTTAAAGCATATGAACAGAAAGGCAGTTCTTTCTTAGTTTATCATGGAGTTGGTAAGCATGTTCTTTTCACTGGTTTGTCACTCAGAATCACAATCACAGTCCCATTGAGCCATCCTTCCCAGGATAGCTAGACTGAGTGGAGGAACTGAAATAAGCAAACCTACTGTCACCAAGCATTAGACGCTGGGAAGTGATCAGATATGCTTTCAATATTAGAACAACAACAAAGAATGTTTAAAGTGGAAAATCCCGCAATGCAACATTCTGGTCAGAAGAGGTTGAGAGATGAGCAGTCACGGATTAAAAGTTTTACCAGATTTACAACAGAGTTTTACCAGATTTAATTCTGTGTTAAGAAACAGACGTCCCATCAAAGCATGATCTCGGGATGCAAAGGTTAAAGTTCATGATATTTGAAGCATTCCACATGCTTAGTCTATTACAAAAGAAAACCCTCTTATATTGCTGACAACCAGTGAGCAATCGAATTGTTGGACTGTTTTACATGCAATAGCTGAACCTGAGGTGTTCTAATTGTTGAAGTTGGGAACAATTAAGCGGGTGTCTATCTGTTAAATTCCATAGACATTTGTCCTGGTGGAACATGTGACTTGTTTTTGGTGATGTGTGCTTTTTGTCTTTACATACTCTATCAATTCAGGGTTCTTGAATAACACCTGTGCACGTTCTTGTCTTTGCTGTTTTTGTTTTTTCATTTAGTTGTATTTGTTCTGGTCTTCTCCTTTTGGCTGCTTTCCAGTGTTTCACAGTTAAAGATTCAGTTACCCTGTAGTCAAAACAATAGCAGCGACAATAAACATATGGCTTGTCTCCTTGAATCCCTGCCTCTCGCTCTCTTGCACATTGCCCTGCGCTCCACCTCCTATGCCTTGCCCATGTAACCTTATTAATTTATGCAGAATGGGGCTGGATGACTCAGATGTTTTGGAGGTGTTGTTGGGTGGAGTGTGGTGCAATGTATGTCCATTCCCATATACTCCCTAACCTGTCAGACCATTGGACTGGAGTCATGACCACCATTGCTGAAATTTTGAGCAGACCTTTACCTGACAATTGATTTTAAAATATTCATGATGTGTATAATGGTATATTTTCTTCACTCGGAATAGAATGTTTTGAACTTTGATTTTCTTGTTGTCATGGAATGATCCATCGAGCTCAAACCTGTTTCCATTCTGGAGACCCTGAAATGTATATGTATTCTTCAGGATAAATAAAAAATGTCAAATGTTCAGTAACATTCTCATAGATTGGGACATTCGATTGAAGGAAATACAGGAGGTTTGAGTGCATCACAAATAATGACAGTAATACTCACCAGTGCGTTCTTTCTTTTTAAGAATGCACCAAATACTTGATTTGATTGGTTTGTTTTGATTTCTAAGGCAAAACGCCCCAAAAACAAGCAGGAACTAAAGACAGCTGCAGTACAGGCCTGGCAGAGCATCACCAGGGAAGAAACCCAGCATCTGGTGATGTCTATGGGCTCCAGACTACAGGCAGCATTGAAACTCACAATTTAATTCATGATTATGTTAGCTTGTCCAAATACTTTTGAGCCCCTAAAATTGGGGGGACCACATATAAAAATTGGTGTAATTCCTACACCGTTCACCCAATTTGGATGTAACTACCCTCAAATGAAAGTCTACACTTAAAGCACATCTTGATTGTTTCCTTTCAAATCCACTGTGGTGACGTACAGAGCCAAAATGATGACAATTGTGTCACTATCCAAATATTTATGGAACTAACTGTGTATATATATACAAAACCTGCTATGTATTTGTGGTTCAGTAACTAGATTACAGAGAATAAACAGGATATTTACTATTTCTTTGTTCATTCAACTAAGCTTGTATTCATGTGTTTTTAGATTAAATATGATGAGCTTTCTGTGAAAAATAGTACAAACCAAGAGTGGGTTTCTGAAATAGTTGGAAAACTATGGAAAAAACATATGCTTACTTACCCATGGTAGTTAATTAACTGTTTGTAAATCTCTGTTTAGGAAGAAAACACAATCATAAATCCTCTAGAATACTCATGTTAAATATAAATGTCTGTAGCAGGGAATTGAGAAGCCGTAACATAACACCTGTATGTCAGAGCAGACATATTTATATGCATTTAAAGTGAAAAATATTTTTTCAGTCCAGAGTGCTTGAATAAGACCCATGCATGTTCTTGTCTTTGGTGTTTTCGTTTTTTGTTTTGTTGGATTTGCTCCGGTCTTTGCCTTTCGTCTGTTTTCCAAAATGTTCCAATGTCAGGTAACTTCTGTAAGGCTTTCTGTTGAGGAACTATGGTGCAGCTATGGCCTGGATTTACGTTTACTACGTAACAATTTACGTTTCATGAAACTCATAATGTCATAATATGTTTGCTAACACTTTACAATAAGGTACCGTGATTCCTCATGAATTAATATATGAATACCATATGATTTAACAATCAATACATCATGAACATCATCTGAGTTCTGATGTTAAGCACATTAACCCACCCTTACCCTAACCATAACCCTTACCCTAACCCTAAAACCTAACCCTAACCCTGTTATACATGTGATTAATGAGGAATCAAGTGTAACCTACGTTTGAAATAGGCTAGAGGCATAGTGCAGGAACTATGTCTAATGTAGGTCATTAATCAGAAATAAATCATATGATTCAACTATTGTGTTCTTTCAAGTAAAGTATAATGTTGGTAAAAATATTTATAATTGTATTTTCTTTATGTTTAACACTTAATAGAGTCCTACTGTCATGGCCATTACATTCTCTTCAGTTCAGGTTTGTTTTACTCACAGAACACCCCTGGGTTCTCTGATTCTGAAAATTGAAGAAGATTGTACTTGGAGAACAGTGGTGTTACATTTGCACAGAGGTGAGATTTTGATTTCTTAATCCTGCTTTATTAAATCATTTTGAGTACTCTGAAAACAACGAAACAGTTTTTCTTTAGGCTTGTATTTACAGAACTAAGAGAAGAAAGTGTTCTGTTCCTTGTTAATATGTCTGAAGTATTATGCCTGGATATAAATATCATTATTTGATTCTATTTTTATTTTTTTCTAAAAGGAGAAAATGTACTGTACTGGAATGATCTGTATGAATTAATTTGAGGAAATCATGGGGAACAATACTTTGTGGCTTATAACTAGCTGCTTTTGCAGAGTTTGATCTTATTTCGACTGTCAAAAATGTAATTCCAGTAGTGACTATTGATGAACCAAGAACATATTGACTCCAATCCCTGACTCAGGACATAAAGCTATTTTTCAACTACATTTACATTGGTTAATGTCATTTAAAATGAGAGGAAGAATCAACATTATTATATTTTTCCCTCTGGCTTCAATTGTCTTTGTTCTTCAATATTCGTGTCTTGATGCCGATGGGCAGCTTTCATTTGTTTAAAAAATAAATCAAAAAACTCTGCGGCACTGCAGCAGATGAGAAAGAGGAGGGGGGAGGTGTGCGAGCATAATTCTGCCCTTCCGTAAAACAAGGAAGAGCCCTTGAGTGGTCCTGCGTGTCCCTTGTCAAAGCAATCTAAAGTGGCATTCAGTAAATAGCTGGAGTAAATCAAACACAAACAAAAGAAAGATGAGTGTCGATAGGATGAAATACCTCAGAGACACACCGGGAGATCAGCAGAATATTCATGAAGCTGTGGGGCCTGCCATTGCATCTATCCCAGTAAGTAGATTCTGGAGTTTATTTACCTCTATGGCCTAACCTGGAGGTTGAATAGACTACAGTGTTGCTCCATCTCAGTGACATCATCCCCTTTAACCGAGTCACATTCAGTGTTGTTTCTGCCTTCAGTTGCCTCCCTGCCAGGGACTTGTATATTGTTTGCTCCATCATTTGCAGCAGATAGTTATTACTATTATAAACTTGCATTTGTAATGTCTGGTTTCTGTCTGTGCTCCAGCTGACAATTTTTCTGTCTTTCTGGACTTTGTAATGTCCTTGTGTTTCTACCTGCAAACAAAGCACTGCTGCTGGATGCTCTTTTGTGATTAATGTATGCATAATTAGGGAAGTAAACATGGCAAATCATGCTTGTTATTGTCACCCATCTCTTGAGATTGCCTGTTTTTTAAACAATAACAGATTGTAGATTGTACTCTGTTTCAGGTGAACTGAATGAAGGATTATGCAATGTATAGTATTGTTTGGAATTACTGGAGCCAGCTGAAGGATATCTATAAAGAGTACATAGGACTTGCATGCCATAATTTAATTTCATAATAATTGCATGATCATTTCCAAATAATTCACCACAACTGAATTCCAAATCCCTTCATCAGCTTTTATACTTCTATAAGATCATCATGCCACAACCTGAATGAGTGACAAACCCAATATGCCAAAAGGCTGTTCCCCAAGCACAGGGATTCGTACACTCCCGAGAACCCACGGGGAAACGATTGTATTAGGAATTTTGTAGCTCTTAAGAAACAACTGCCTTTGTCCTTTTTATTCAATTCTTTCACATGATTTGACAGGCCAGACATGTGCTGCATCAGTAATTCTTTAGTGACACGGGGTCTGATATACCTCCCCCCCTCCAACCCCCTTCACCAGCCTGGATGCACAATTACTATAAATTTCATAGCATTATACGGAGATCTTGACAGAGCATGGTCAATGTGACCCAGGCTATGAATTACATTTTGTGGCAGGTTTTGTGCTTCCCACTAGTCACATCATCCCTCTGTCATTCAGTGGTGCAGCATATTATGTGCTTTATTTATTTATTTAACTAAAGGCAATTTAATTTGCTGCATCAGTGAGGGAGACTGAAAGAAAGGCAAAAGGATTGTATTCCAGGTTCAGGGAACGTTGCTGAATATTATAAGCCTGCCTGAATATCAGCTGGTTTCTGACTTTACCACTAGGCTTCAAATCGCGGAGATCAAATTTGGTTTACAGGGTCATGATAGTGCATTGATTGAAACTGAATCATTAAAGTTGAATTAAAACAGTGCTGTTAGTTAAAATATATCCCATGCATTTATGTACTTCCAAATAAAGCAGTTTAGAGATATTTAAAGGTGAGATTTTGATATGTATTTTGTTAAGTATGAGTCCAATTCACCTCAGTAGGCTACTTCAATCGTTTAATCGTTTATCATATTTATTCATCTTAAGCACACATAACTAAAAAGTCTCCATCACGGTCTTGTATAACTCGACTGCTGTCAGCATTCTTTAACACCTCTGTGGGAGTTGTATTTCATAAATTATACGGATCACGATTCATGTATTACTGAGTACAGACCTGATCAATAATTCAAGTGCTCAGGGCACCTTGATAGTGCCATGTTTTCTCATGTTACCTGCATTCGGGGGCTCCGTTTTAATTTTAGCACTATTGGCATAAAACCATTATGGCTTCCTTTTTTGTGAAATGATCTTGAAAGAGACTCTCTCCTTGAAGAGAACTCTTTGTGTAGTCCTTGAATGATCTCCAGAAGAACAAGTCACAAACCATGAATGCGATTATATAGTTAGGGTAACCCCCAATGTTGTAGCAGAATGCCTTCATTGGCAATGTATTTTAAGATCGTGTATCTAACTGATATAATCAAAGTATTCTATTTGTTTCAGGTCAAGACCGAAGGGGGAGGACAACTCCACGACATTTGTAAGCAAATAAAACCAAAGCTTGTGCTTCAAATTTGTATGCCTCTTTAACTACAACTACAACTATTGCATTATAAGACATTTAAAAATGGAACCAATACTCCCCATAAAGATCCTGATGAATTTAAGGCAAGGCTAATTCACTATGGAACAAAAAACCTTCATTTATTAATACAAACTACCTCATCGCAGGTACAACACAGATTCATGTAAGCTGAACAGATTAAGATGCCACCAATGATCTCTGCTAGGAAACATAGAACAGCAGACTTGTGAAATCAATTAGAAAGAAGAGCCAATGGATACATCATTGTCTCATAGATACATTACTTGATACGTTCTCTTGTGATTTTTTTTTCTTTTTTTCTTTTTTCGCTAGACAGGAAAGATATGATCTAGATAGTTCTTTCAGCACAGTCCAACCTAACAAAGACATATTAGCACAGTTATATCAACACTAACAGTTATGTCATACAAGAACAGAAAATCAAACAAAAGGACAAAAAAACAACAAAAGATATTAGCCCCACAAGATGCTAGACTAGCCCCCTTTAACTTTTATCATACAGCGTCATATAGCAAAATACATCCAGAAGAGTTGATTGCGGTGATATAAAATGCCCATGCAAAAGAAAGAAAGAAAAAGATATCCACGTATACACACAAAGACAAAGTCTTTAACAGAGTGCTTCCAACAGTCATTGCCTTCATTTCTTTAGTTGGTGGGTTTTTATTTGCTATCAAAAAAAAAGCATCAGACTTGATAATGTTCTTAACTGTGTTCTCCTCTAAGTGCAGTTCCAGCTGCCTCCCGATCTGCAAATCATGATATTCCAGTTCGTAATGAGACTACATGGAAATGCACATTGCGCAAAAGTAGAACTAGAGGTAATGCTTCATCAACACAGTCTTAATAAGGATTTGTTATGTAAGTATTTATGTTTTTTTTTTTTTTTTTAAAGGCTTGACCTTTAGGCAGCTGTCTTTAACTACTTTTTTTATTATTATCTTGACGTGTTGTAAATAGATGTTATTGTTGTCGTTTAATCCTTTATAGCATTTTCCACCACATTAAGCGTTGTTTGATAGATAGCAGAAGGTCTTTGGATATGCATGTCTACAACTCATCAGACCTAATAACATGGAACAAGGTGACATTGTAGAGCACTTGATGTCCGTTGTTCCACGCGTACAGGGCCCTGTCCTTGGGATTGTAGTCCAGCATGGAGATATGAGAGTACTTGTTTTGGAAAGGGATATCGATGTACTCATAAGTGGAGGAGTTGGTGTGAAAGGCGTAGTAGACCTTTGTTCCTCCAGAATAGCTGTTGGTGACATACAGAGTGCCACAGATCATAAAGGCTTCCCCGGCGCTCCTCTTGGGGTGATTTGTTGTCCAGCTCTTCAGAATCTGAAGGGTGTTGGGATCCAGTTTGCTGATCACAATGTTCCCAGCATTCTGATTGGTGGCATAGACAGCCCACAATCCCCCCTCGTCCACCATGAGGTCGATGTCTGAGTGGCCACCCCAGGCGTAGTGGTACATGTTGTTATAGCCGGCGTACTCCAGTTGGCGAGACTTGCTGATGGAGGAGGTCTTGAAGTCGAACTTGATAATGATGTGGCTCTGGAACTTATTGAAGTAGATGGAGCCATTGTAGACCACCTGACCGGTGCCAGACCATGGGTGAGGGAGGCGGTGGGAAGTAAAATTGTCCGAGGACATGAAATCTGCCATCGACTTATACTCCCGCACAAAACGGTTGTTATGGTACCCATCCATGTACCAAACCTGCATTGGAAGAGCAGAAGAATAGTCACATATCAAATTTATGAAAATGCATATTACCAAAAAATATCAGGTGAGGTGTACATTTTTATTTGATTTATTATATTGCATGTACAGCAATACAACCTGATAAACCTTCAGAACAGGTGAACAGTCATCATGGGCAAATAAACTATTATGCCAAAATGGATACCGAGATAATGTGTGTACCTTAAGCAAAATAATCATAGAGCTTATCTGTAGTTCAGAACTCGATACAGTTCTAATTCTAATGCATATCATGCATACAAAGGAGTTCCCGGTCTGAGCTCTAACTCGCTCTGAGTTTTTGGGAAACACCTTCCCTTCACCTGTTTCCCAGCTCTATAAGCGTTCGACACCAAGGACAGAAAAACCCATTTGGTTTTTACAGAATTCCAAATTACGGTCATCAGTCGACTCCTAACAAGGCACTGGAACTAATAACACACATTCCTTCACATAAAAGGCTTCTCTGCTCGCAGTTTCAACTGTAATTGATCTGCTGCTGATGAAGGCAGGAACCCCTTAAGGAAATGAATAATGTATTTGTGGCACGATTTAAATAAATTAATTATGCCTTACACAAATTGTTGCATTCCTATAGGCTCTCTCTCTCCCGGTAGCATTAGCTCAAGCTAAAGATGGGATTCTTCATACCTCTGGCGTTGCTCTCCAAAGGTGTTGTGTGCATGCTAAAGAGCCTGCCGTGGACAGGACGGCTGCCGGGGATTGGAGCTCTACATCACCATGCATTTTATATAACTGGGATTTTGCAGGACTTGGCTGAATTCCAGCTGAATGGAGAATGGCTGTCTTGATGTTTGAGCCCTTTCCCTCGTGTTTATTTCAGGACTTTGAGCAATCATAATAGTTTATTTTGGCCTAGACTCCCTTGACTGAGGTAATGAAGACCTGGCCATGAGGAAACGGCCATCGGTCCGATGTACTCCCCCCACAACCCTGGAACTCTAGGTTGGAATGAATCAAGCAGCTGCTGTAAAGGATGTCTTTGGGGTGGAGGAGAGATGAAGGTTAGGGTAATACTGATGTTATCCTCTTCCTAAACTTCCATTTTTTGGGGTTTACTCACATATTCATTATTATTATTTTATTTCTTGGCAGATGTATCCATGCATTGTTCAGTAAAAATACTCTTTAAGTCACTATCCACATTAAATAATCTATACGTGTTGTTTTCTTTTCCACAAAATATTTACTATATTCCACGTTTACACTATTGTCAATTTTTGTTTTTATTTAAAAACCGGTACTTGTCACACAACCATGTTAAACTCTAGTCTTTTAATGAGGTTGATGTGTTCGAGCGAGCCTGTATTATCTGCTCACTTGCATTGTGTTGTACTAATACACTAAACTAATAAACACAAAGCATTTAAATACACAGCGGGCTAGGCTTGGTCATCACGGTATCTGTAGTCTATCCATTTAGAGTGGTTATGTGATATGTATCCCACCAGACACCAATCTGTCCATTAGTGTGAAAGTATCTTAAGCTGTTTACAGACTTTGCTTTTTTGACATCTGTAAAAGGACCAGAGATTTACTACTGCAATTTGCATTTTAATGCGTTTCTGTAACACAGTGTCCATTCCTCTTCATGTGAATCCTGTTAGGAGCAGGGAAGGGGGGGAATGTCATCAGATTAATCTACCCTTGGTTTGCACTTTATTGTCTCCCCAGGAAAGGATCATTCACACACCGCTGGATGCAAGCACCAGATATAGATATAGGAGAGTTAACGGCTTGCTAATGCAGTCGCTGTGTCTAATAAATCAGTTTAGGCCATTTACAATGTGAGCGAGCAAAATGGATGGTACACTGCAGAATCAAACACATGCCATTGATTGCTACATTTCTTATGCTCAAAGCTTACCCTAGTATCGCCTTCTGGCGCCAACGGGTCAGTCATCCACGATCCGAATCTTGATCCAGATGCTCTAATAGTAACAGGTTCGCTTATTCCTGTCAGTTTGCCGCAAGCTGTAAATGTGGAACAAAAGTTTTATCTTTGCACTTCAGGACACATACAGCATTCTCCACACACATATTTATACACATACTTATATGCTGTTTTTACACAGAATCTTAGAATATGTTTTTATATAACACATTTTGACTAACCTAAACAGGATTATACATTGGTTACCATTTACAAATTGAGGTAAGAAAAATCCACCCTTAAATCCCTTTCATTTGAGTTTTTTCTAAATAGATAAAATGAGTTATCTGTTTTCTTTATCTGTCTTTAATGAGTCCACTGGGTTGTTTTGATCCTTGATGTGATTAATACACTGTAAACATTGAACCACGCCAGTTGCCGTTTTATTACTTTGTCAATCTTTGACTTGTTCAGCACTTCCACCTATTTTGTACAAGTGAATAACAGCGCAGGGACTTGGCAGGGTAATTGTGTTTTTATGCAGTATATATACACTTAAATCAACAAGTTAGAAAAGCATTTGGGACTACTTGTAATTCAGCCTCATATTGTTGCAGAGAACAGACGTGAATGCTGCTCTCACGCTTGTCAGGAAACCTGTCCAGATTCACAGACTGGTTGACACAGCAGTTCCTAGCAGAGGTGTTCATGCAGAACTGGTTGAGTGCTCGGAATAAATGTCAGGGCTTTATTTAATCAGAGAAATACCCATTCCATACCATGGGCTTATTAGACGAGAGCCCTCCACTTTGTGTGCTCCCTTGCCTTCTCCTCTCATTACTACACAATCACTCTAACACAATGTATGGTGCATCTTTGTGCATCACAGACAGAAGATGCATTAGCTACTGATATTATAGCCTATTGAGTTAGTTTGAAATATATCATAAAATGTCCACTGAATATTTGTTTTATTTTATTAGAACTGCTGCAATAGGTTTGTTGCTCTTTTTCTAACAAGAGCCCTATAGCTTTCAAAGACACTTAAATAAAGTGTTACTTCTGCAACTTATGAACTGGTACTTGCTTCTAATTGGCAAAAACCTGTCACCAAGCTATGGGCTTTTAATTTGAGAGGTTTGGGTTTATTCTTTGTCGTGGATGCGTGCAGGATTTCTATTACACTTAAAAAAAACGAAGTCACTATTTAAACACGAAGAGAAACGGTAATAACACAATTAATTAAAAGAAGATGAAATGTGCTCTTCCTATCAGTGTCTAAAATTACAATTATCCACAAGGAATAGACTTAATTGCAAATGCCAGCCAAGGTAAATGTGGGCTGCACCCCCAATGACCTGGCGATGTGAGTAAATGTGATTGAAATTAATCAAAACCATGCTTAATAGATAAATTAATGTCATATCTTGTATTCTGAATGCAATACGCAGTAGTTGAAAATGTCCCATTACTGCTAAATCCTGTCCTTTCTCCTTTCTGGTTGGGAAAAGCATTTGAAACTCGGCCTTCCCTTTCGTTTGCCTTGTCCACTTGTACGTATGACCGCGTCTGTCGTGCCATTCTCATATTCAGAGTGCTCTTGTCTTTACATTCATAATCCTCAGATAGACTTTTGGGTGATTCATAATCTCTCCCAAGCTCAGTGCAGCCAAGTAATTTCATCCACTACACTCACTGCTACAGATTCACACAAAAAAGTCTGACTGTTGTCTGACTGCATGTGTTCTGTCTTTGAGGATGATTAGAAAGCTTATAGAATACAATTATGCAGTTGTTCAAAAAAGTGTACATTATTTGTTCATGCTCCCCCCCCAGCAACCCCCAATGATGGCTACTAATTGCAACCCGCTCTTTTGTTCTAGTGTTAAAATAAATGTTGCCTACATGTCTGCATTTTTTATTTTTTTTCCAAGTTTAAATCAGCAGCTAATCTTAAGCAGACATCACTGAACAGAAATTGAATGTTTTTTTTTCTTATGACAAATTTCTGGAACACAGATTTAAATAATCATTTGGTCTAATGGATTGCAAACTGAGATTACCCATTCACTATGGAAATGTACTCCAGTAAAGAAAGTATTATTTTTGAACGGCCATAAGTTATCAACCTCCAATATTCCGAGAGGGGTTTATGACTATGATATGGTCAATGTTTTTTCTGCAGGAAACATTTGATTAATATTTTATAAATGGTGGGCTGTTCATGCTGATGTCTTAATTTCATTTTCCTGCAACACAAATACACTTTGTTCTTGATAACTCCAGAGGCCTCAAATGTAAGACAATTTGTATTCAGATACTATCTTGACCATAATCCTTACAGCAGTGAAAACCAATTACATAACATATCGTAAGCAATTTACGCAGTATAGGGATTACTCGACGTAGTAATCTTGTATTATTATTTTTTTTAATCCATCTCCTATTTTTAGACTGTTGATTCTATGGCTGTGTATGAAGCAGTGGCACAAAGAGGGCAAAAACAGCCATTAACTTGTGTTGGCATCAATATGTCTCTGTGCTTCTTAACCCTTTGCTTCTAACTAATGGAGAGGAGTCAAATAAAATTAAATTATGCAAAACTATAAATCCAACTGAGTTGCATAAAAAGCTAAATCTTGTTTCGTGCATAGTGTACAGCTGTTTTCCAGGTCATAGCCAGGCGTTACTCATAACAGTTTCTGTTCCGAGCTGCAAAAGGAACGTCTGAGTGCGGATTTTTTTAATAAACTGTTTCTTGTTTTTTGTAATAACAGGCTATATGTTTCCATAGGTCATAAACTAAAATGAATGATTTAAGAAGAAAATCCTTCATCTCTCAGTTCTAGCAAGGGTGCCTAAGCACAATGTGACGGGTTACAATTGGAAAGCTATAAGTATTTAGGAAATACTTTCAGGCACAGAGTGAGAGAGAGCTATGCGTCGAGGGAGTGAGGATGGGTATCTTTGTAAGAATTTGTTACTTAAGATTGCAGACCTGATCCATCAGTCATTGTCATGTGTATATTTTTCTCAGCGCAGGAAATTAATAGGTATTTGTGCTGTCAGTGTTTTTAAGGGACAGCTGCAAGTCTCCAGGTGCTTAAGGTGGATGGCCTACTTCATTAACAATAATGTTCACATCGGTGGTTTTTACAGAAAGCCACGCTGTGCTGGGCAAACAGTCTTGTTTGAATTCCAATACAATGGCCTCAGTCTTTCACAAGCAGCATTGCTATTAAAACAGATTTCAATTACTCTGGAAATGAAAGATTCACGCTTCTATTCTGTATGTGCTTAAACCAGGCTTAGCCAATGAAAGCAGCAGATTTGAAGATGAGATGGATGTATGAGCTGTTCAGAGATGGAAATGCCCGGCTGCAGAGTGACCTTTTTTCGATCTCATCTAATGGCATATCCTGCATGCGTGCTGTTATTTACCTTTGGTTATAAAGGGATGCTGTGTGTGGATTTAGCACTTTAAGTCCATTGGTTTCAACTTCACAATGGAATATTTTAAGTGCATCAGAAAAAGTAACAATATCTACAAGGCAACAATATCTACAAGGGACAGCATATTGATTGGACACTTTGAAAAGGCAGGCTTTGACTTTTGCCTAATTTGCTGTGGCTCTTGAGGGTTTCTCCTTACTCCCAGCAAGAAAAAGGCTGCTCATTAATTATGACTAGAAGAGGCTAGGGTGAGTACTGTTTCCCAGCCTTGCACTTTACAGCATTATTAATAAGCTTATTTCCCACATTATCGTCAAGTAAAGACATCTTAAAGATGCAAATGTCAAAACCAGCCCTTTTTTCTGCACAGCTAGAGTCTGGTTCAGATCTCTAATATGCAAGTGCAAAAATAAATAAATAAATAAATGTTGTGGAAACATAATCCCCATTTTAAAACAGTTTTTTTTGTGGCACACCACACATAGGCTATTTGAAATATGGAAGTGTGACTTCATATTTCTTTTAACTGATTTGTGCATGCAAACAGTGCCACCAGGTTAGCATTAGATTACAATTACAACTGGTATATTAGAAAAACAAAGGCACAGACCCCCTTGAAAATAAGGTCTTAGTATTTTTGTTGATGTTTTATACTAGTATTATAATAACATAAATACATCATTTTAAGTATTCATGCTATGCTTGTAACTTAACTAATTTGGAAAGTTGAGCAGACATCTGCCATCTTTGTTTCATTTAGCTAAATATGTCATGATTACTAAAATGATCATTATATTTGCAATGACATTGGACATTTAACCATTCTGAAAATGTATATGAATTCAATAAATAATATCAATGTCCTATGTGTGTGTGTATGTGTGTGTTTAATTAGTGGCACAAGAAGACCCTGCTGTCTGTTTCATGGTTTGTGATAGCCAGTATGCCCGGCTGGACTTTTAATATCTGTCTGCTCAACATTATATAT
Source organism: Amia ocellicauda (assembly GCF_036373705.1). Classification (NCBI taxonomy): domain Eukaryota; kingdom Metazoa; phylum Chordata; class Actinopteri; order Amiiformes; family Amiidae; genus Amia; species Amia ocellicauda. Next base: position 8,978,628 of record NC_089858.1, on the reverse strand, counting down.
TACAGTAGGTGAATAAAAGCCATATATATATATAATTATGTGTTAACCACTCAGCATAGCTGGGACAATATTTAAAGGGCAATATAATTAACATACAATTGTGAAACAGTGTGGGGGACAGAAGGGGGTCTGTCTTCTTGAGCAGAGCTACCTTCCATCTGACCACTCACCCTTCGAGCAGCCCGTGTGTTATTGTGTTCTCTGAGCCTACCTAATTTTTGCATGCATGCACGGAGCCTTTCTTCAAGATTTGACACTCTGTTCTGAAGCTCCTCGTAGTCATAGGCTCCAATCTCCTCCTGAAGTTCGTTTAGAACTGACGTCAGATTCTGGACTTCCTCTTTAAACTGCAATACCAATTTTGCATCGGCTTTGTACTCCTCCAACACTGGTATCAAAGGCCTAAGTTCCTCCATTTTCGCTTTTATTGCCTGAAAGGTTAAAATAAGCTTGGTTCAGTGTCATGCGTGCAAAAATCTACAACACCCTGCCTCGCTCTATCCCTGTCTGTCTCCCTAATAGTGAACGCTGTGTGCCTAACCACCTTTTGGAAAACATTAAGACCAGATGTTGTATTATAAATAACAAGCAGTATTAAACAGTCTTCAGTACACCAAAAACAATTGGGAAAGCTCTTTATTTATCATCTTTTAAAATGCAACATCTTGGGGTTACATGCTTCAGATCACATACAACAAAGTTGGGTGTTTTTTTAAGTTTTTTGTTGGTTTTTCTTTAGTAATCAAATATGCATCGACAAAAAAAGAATAAAAATAATCATAACAAAATTAAAAAAGGTAAAAACTATTCATGGAATGCTTCTACAATTGCATGCAGGAAGAGCTCAGTTGTGGTCAGGTTCCTTAAAAGGTGTTAAAGGTGCTAATTTGAAATAAATTGCATGGTGCAAAAATTCTGTAGCCCAGTTCATGGTTACAATGGATTGACCTGCATCTTCAGTCACTGCAGCATTGATAAAATTTCTTAAAGTTAGCCCTGCAAGCAAGAAAACGAGATACTGTTGAAGATCTAGCTCACTAACCTATCTAATACACATATACAGTAAATGTCAGTACATTCGCAAAAATGCATATCAAGTCACATTGAGTCATACCATACGCAGAGGGATTGTGAGACTTACAACATGCATGGAACACCACAAGAGGATACGGAATGAATATTGTGTTGAGATGTGCAAAAAATAAAGATAAAAGATCTCGTATCAAAACATTGAAGAGCTGCTTAGGTTTAGCAGGTGATGAAATCCTATTTTTATCTGTTTTTTCCAGATAGTAAGCAAAACTTTGTTTTTCAAAGGCAAAATTCGACTTTGATAAATAGCCACCTTCTGACATCCAGGTGGTACTTTTTAAACAATATAAAGTTGGATTTTTTAAAGGCCTTTTCAAAATCTGTGACAACTATGAGAGAGTTGCTGGAAGTATCGCTTTTTTTTTTTTGCACATTTCAGTACTCAATAAATGTATGCTTTGTCATGCAACTTTAATGTTAAAATGGTGAATTAAAACCCCCAAAATACTGAACAACCTAGAATAATTCATATGTTTAATTTAATTTATAAGGGAGAATAGATGTATCTGTATTATATATATTTGGTTTGTTTGTTTGGGGTGGTGAGGGAGGGGGTGGTGTTGGTACTGGGGACAGCAGGGAGTAAAGCTAGCACTGTCAGATTGCATTTCCAGTGCCGTCTCTAGGTAACTCACAAAGCTTTCTTACTCCAGTATATCATTATGAGATCTATTATTATGCCCCATAGTGAAACATACTATACGGACAATCTATAGCATGTTTAAGCTTCTGTTTAGGCGAGTGCCATAATAATGGTCACCTCAAATCTATTAATCCATCATAACCCTCCAAATTCTCCAATAAATTCAGATTCACCAAGACAAAGGGCTGCTATCTTGAGTATTGTGAGTCTTTGCGACTCAGAGATGTGAAATCTCTAATTACACATTGATTCCCACGTGCAAAAGTACTGTAGCGCTGCCAAAATTACTACACTCCAAATAATTATTACAATTTCCATACCCAAGAGGAGTTTTACAATATTTGGCAGTTTCTCACATTAGTATAGTAAAATATTTGTATGTAAGAGATAACTGCACCTGATGTATAGGGTGTTAGGGAAAATAGCTTGTATTTAAATATCAGAATAAATAAATATGCTACTTTCAATTTTACAATGTAAACCTGAACTAAATCCTAACTTTGATCCACAAGCCAACTGCAGGTAAACTCAGTACTTTACAATGGTTTCCTATTATGTGGAAGCAATAAGCCATCTGCAAACAGAAAGCTGCCATCTTGGGTGTATAATTTGTGCTTGGCAAGTGGGTTAAAATTTTGATTAAAATGTTTCGTATATACATAGGTTTAGGTGAATTGCAAAATCATAGATACATTCTCTAATTTAATCAGATTTTACTACACTGTGTGGGAGAATCCAAGGGGTTTTGGGTGGGAAAAGCGGGTTATGCAGGTTAGAAATATCGGAGATTATGCCAGCCCATGCACCCTGGCTCATTGGGATGGTGCTGTGGGGAAGGCTGTAAGGAAGATGTAAATTAGGTCACGTTTACAGGGGGTCACATACCTTGTATTGCTTGGCAAGGTTCTGCTTGTGACTCTCCTCCACCTGCCTGAACTTTGTTTCTAGACCACGCAACTGCGTCTCCATCTTCTCTACGTACTGTAGATCTCTCTGGGTCCGCCGGTCCAGGACCTCAATGGACTGTGTCATGTTTTGCACCTTTAGAGAAGAACATAAAAGGGTTCAGATTACCTATGCACTGATAAAGTCACAGTTTCAAGTTGAACCAGTCATATTGAGAGAGAGAGAGAGAGAGAGAGAGAGAGAGAGAGAGCTTTAAGTAGTAAGGGGGAGCAGACTGGCAATGATCCACACATGTTTCTGTCAGATAGTTAGTAAACATGAATAATTAAGAATTGATTCAAATCATCATTTTGGCAGTGCTTGTTTAATTGTAATAATTGTGCTTTTAATTTAAACATAATAATTCAATTGCTGGGTTTTGACACCACATTCTTTTCATAAATTGTTTTGTCAAATAAACAGCTACATTGGATCAACAAACCCAGAGTCACAATGGGCAAATTTAAACTACCACTGATTTGTCTCAGTACATTTGTCAGCTATCCATGATGATTTGCCATAAATACTTGCTAAGCTGCAAGAGGACATTTGCATGTTTTAATCTGCTGAATGTTTAAAGAAATTACATTCATGGGTGAAAACAAAATAAGACATTATTTGAAAATTCATCACTGGTTTGATATCTTCTAATTAGGAATTGAAGCTATCTTTCAGAGAGATTGTGCTTTTTGAAATACCTGGTCATTAATATATTTGATTACACAAATCCAGCATTCTATCAATTTAACTACTACAAATATTTAGTTTTCGTCCAACTATCTTTGCACAGTACACAGACAGATTTGATGTGGAGAGACGAATTTGTGTATATATAGGCAACAAATCAAGATGCAGTCTCTTGTGCTCCTGGTGCCAATATAAGCAAAGAAGCCATTTATTTTCATTCTTATCCAACAGGACTCTTTCCTGAAAGGTGGAAAAAGCAAAACAGGGAATAGATATTTCCCTTAATAACTGGTCTCTTTCCTTTTTTCAGCAGCACAGCACAAAACACATTAACCTCAAGTGTCTCTTAGTGACCGAGAGCCCTTGTAAACATGATCGGGCTTCAAATGAGGTCATCTGGAGGCTGCAGTTTTAATGAAAGTGCTTGGACAGAAAAGAAAATTGCTGTCGACATCTGCTTCAGTAAAACTGGTTACTTTCAAGGGGACCTATTACACTATTACACACAATTCCTCTCTCCCCCCAGAGGGAAGTGGGGTGTATGGGGTTGGCTTGGTTACTTTCTCCAGGAGCTGTCTCAGCTGCTTTGTCCTGGCATCACGGGAGCACATCGTCTGCTGTGGCGCCACCACTGTGCAGATACATCTTCCCTCACTGTCCTGCGCTGAACTGTACACCTGCCAGGACTCCTCTGGGTTGGCTGGCAGCACCTAACAATAAATGGCCCACAGAAGGAGGGAATACAGAGAGGAATGGTGCCAGGGGGAAGGAGGTCAGGGAATGGCATTCAGGGACACCAGGAGAGAAGAAAAATAAATGAAATGGAGGAAAGGAGAATTAAGTGCCAGGTTGGCAAAGCAAAGAGCAAAGTGCACATGCAATTAATCAGAAAGAAACCAAAATGGAGGACAAAAGGGAAAAAAGGCAGTGGAAAAGAAGACATTGGTAGATGGGGCATAGGCAAGAGATGTGGGGAAAGAAAAGAGATACAAACCAGTTAAAACAGTCATAAACACAGCTTCTATATTCTACATTAAGCAATGTTTAAATTACTTTGCTGAATGCCCTGCTAATTTTTCCTTTCGGCTGAATTTCATGAAGAGATATTGAAAAGAGGTTCAGTGCCAGGCTTTCATTTGGATGGTTTAAAACTGTATTTTTTTTTTTCCGTATGCACTTACATAACTTTCATGAGATGATCATGTATGATTATGTAAAGAACCATCTGGAGGCTTGAACTTTTGCATATGGTCATCCTGACCTGCAATAATCAAACTCATTCTCTTCATATTAAGAGCATGGTGTCTTTGATAAAAAATATAAAAATAAAATGAATAAATAAAGGTTAATCTATTGAATAGCTTCTGTGAAATTCTGAGAAAAGTCATAATCTGATATTGGGAGCACTATAAAAGGAATGGTACACACACAGCTTTTGAATTTTAAAGTGCTTTTCAGCTGTACAACTCCTATCACACAATCATTCTCCTGTGGAAAGGACACCCTGGCGGTTGTACTTTACTATTCAGTGGAATAATGACACAGTTCTATCCTTTCACAGATCTTTTAGGCGGTTATATTTAAAAGAAAAGTAGCGTGGGATATTATATTGAAATGTACTTGGAAACAGTTGCCTTATATCAGAAGCCATGTTAACTTCAAATTTGCAAAGAAAAATCTGCTGGGTATTTAAAAGCTGCATTGCTTTTATTTTTGTATTGTCATTTTGAGTGATGCCAGAAAACATCAAATGCAGGAAGCAGGCATACACATCCTTTCCATCCTCATTGATGATTGATATGCTGGGACACTCAAAGGTACCATTTTTCTTGGCTAACATTTTCACAGCAGAACAAACCATTCTCTAGGGAGACCCACCGTGTAGCCTGTGCCTTTACAAAAATATTTTTTATGGGCCATACAAATGGATCCTTTCAAGGTTCAATTCACCCCCACTCAGGCAGTCAGTTAAGAGTCATCTAATGTATTTATATATCTTTACCTCTCTTTCAGAAGACAATCTTTTCTGATTCAAGGGTGACTTTCTTTTTAAACAAGAAAGGAATTTAAACCATTAAGTATTTCAGAAACAGTACAAAACTCAATCTCAGTCAACAATCTCAAATCTGCATTATTATTATTATAATTTTGCCTTAAAACCAACTAACAGCTGCCCATAAAGAGTTATTAACAACAGAAATCTACATACTCTGATGGAAAATACCCTGTTGAATTATAACATAACTGAACCTGATGGAAAATATGAGATGAGTTTTTTTGCAATGACGAAAGCAATGAGCAGGATCACATTTAAAGTGAGTCAGTGATCATCAGAATGACGCAAGCAAACGTTTTTGGAGAAATCCAATCCCACTTCTGTGAATGCATTTTCAATATCTCACGTTTTATCCAATCATTAATCAATTTAACTGGCACTGATTTGTAATATATAAAAAGAAAACATGACGATGCTACGTAATATTTAAATATTTAAGTTAAAGAGGTGCATTATGACAGGATGGGTTATTTGTATAATGCAAAAAGAAAGATTTTCCTTTCGGAGAGAGTTCAAATCTGAGCTTTGGTGTTGGCCATTGGTTTACAGGGCAGTGTGACAGAAAGCATGTCTTTGGAGTAGCACTATATAGGGTCGGTGCTAGTATTATAGTCAATCACTGGTGGAAAGCAAAGTGCTGTTATAACCGCTTTCCGTAATATCGTAGCAAATAGACTAAAACAATTGTTTTTTTTCTGAGCAATATTATAGAATCGAGGATTACGCGCTTCAAATTGTTCTTGATCATAATCTTAATCCTTATTGAAGGCGATGGAAGGAATTAAAGAAAACATATCTTATTGGACATCTCCACACAAAGTTGCATACAACAAGTATTTGTAGAACTATATCTTATCTCAAAACGTCACACACAACGTTGTGACAACATGAACACAACTCGTAACAGCGGTACATTCCGACGTTACTACACCATTTCTGTAATGTTACTACGACGTTGCTGCAACGTTAAATTGTTACCTGCGTAAATGTACCAGTGTTAACTTACTTAAAAGAAAATCTTATCATACATTAATCTCAACAATGTATGTAAAGAAAGAGAGCACTGCTTCTTTAAAGCTAGCAAACTGAAACCCCGTGGTTTAACCTGCCCTTGTTCTGCCTTTCTCAAAATGCAATCAATCTTTATGAGTGGGTGCCCTTTGTGCGCCCTTCTTCCAACTCCAGCTCCAGTCTACGGGCTCTGCAGACTGAAACTGCAGCACAACTGGGTGCAAGCAGCTCCCATAGAGTCCAAATGACAGATGACTGAGCACAAGCTGGAGGAAATCCTACTAAATCCCTGTGTACGATTCACAGCGAAGGATATAGATATAATTTACATTGGATATCCACGTTTTTAAAGCACATTTTTTTAAGCACCATCGCTTTTTATATTAAAGTTGCAATGAAACAACTATATGGAGTTTTAGTGCGAGGAGCCAACTGTGAACCTAAACTAATCACAATTTCGATTATACCATTCTGCAAAAATAACAACAACAACAACAACAACAACAATAATAATAATAATAATAATAATAATAATAATAATAATAATAATAGTTATTATTGTTGTTATTATTATTGGTATTATTATACAAATCCACAAAGACATGCACCTTATGGTAAAACAATACAATAACATCAAAGCATCATTTAAGCATGTATTCAGAAAACCCACACTCATGCGTAAAGGGACCCATGCCTAACTTACTCCCGTGCTTCGGTCCAAGCTCCCCCCTTGCGCTGCCGTAAGCTTGGTGGTATTGAGCCCAACCAGGGATGGCAGGGTCTGCGACATCCAGTTGGTGATCATTGCCATAGTGCTGAGCACAACCCCAATTTTGAGTAAAGGCACCGACATCTCTGCACTCTGCGTCTCACCAAAACCTTCATGCTAAGCATCCCGGCGCAGAGCCCTGTTGGCAATCCATGCTGCCTGGGAACGCTTGGCGCAACACCCGTGCCCCTGGCTTGGCCGGTCTCGCCTTGGACATCGCTGATAAAGAAAGCGAAGGAGGCTTTTTTCTTTTCAATACTAGCCCGACACTACTGCAGAGTATAGCTACTTGAGGGAAGGTGGGACGCTGTCCTGCAGCAGTATTAGCTGATCATGAAGAATAGAAGAGAAAAAAAAAAACATGTACATATATATATATATATATAATAAAACAAAAATCTCGTTTCTCTTTTTTCCCTCTCCACTGATCTAAGAGCTCTCAGGGTCGCCTTTTCATTTCAATGAAACCCTTGATCCGCCCCTGCCTGGTGCGCTGTTGAGAAAGTGCGAAAGTGACTACGGGCTGCTCCAAATGGATCAGGGGGAGGAGGTACGATGGATCTATGTAACGGAGCGCAATGGTGATGTCAGGTTCGCTTTGCTTACGAGACGCCCCCCCTGTGCCACCAGGGAGTCGCTGCCTGTGCGTTTTAAATTGGGTTTTATTGCTCTCGATCCCTCCCATGTGGATTGGAGAGCAGGTTTTTGTTCTAGCTGGCTTTCTGGATGCTGGGCGCGTAATTATGTCAGGTGACACTTGGTCGGCAAACCACAATCACAATCGCCCCGATCTTAAACCTAACCTGCAGGTCTTTCTTTTCCTCTACTGGTATCATGCATATCTACAAATCTGATTCTATCATTGCAGTTAAGCACTACCAGAACATGAATGTTTACCATGTATAGTGTTAACTATGTAGAACGATTACTATTTAAAATATATGTGTAATAATGTCCATTTTGTTGTTTGTTTTTTGTTAGACAACAGGAAAGAAAATAGCGCACAATAAAATATACCTACCTCTTGTGGTGTCTAATGATTTCAACATACAGTGAGAAGTATTTTGTTGGTGTTTTATTTGGTTGTTAATTTCAAAATTGACATGTTTGCTGCGGTGACAGGTATTACACCTCACCACAAAGCCTTAGTTTTAGATCTCAGTCTTAGTGCAGTGGTTGTACTTCTATTATGCAATGGTTGGAGGGATTCCGTCAATGGATGGACTTGGTCGCCCCCTTGTAGCTAAACGTTGTATTGCAGGAAGTTTAATTTGACTTTTGTCCCATATCCTGATATGAACTATACTGTCCTGTGGTACTGTACACTTTAACCTGAACACCAGGAGCCTCTAGGTGTTCAATGATACAAATCACTCAAATTGAAAAACCATTTAATCGTGGCAATCGGTGTGTGTGTGTATCGGATACATACATTAAATAATGCTACATGAAATTAAAAATGCACTGAAGCTGAAAGAAAGGAGCAGTGAGAGGAATTTGATATGTGTTTCTTGGAATCTACTAATTTTAGAAATTGGAAATTGTACTAAAATGCATTACGGCGATATCAAAACGATGTTCTTACTTTTTTTTAACCTTTATTTTACCAGATTGATTTACTTTAGATTGATATCTAACAAGTGAGCCCTGGCCAAAAAGTCAGCATAAACCAAGTTACACAAACGTAAAAGAACACAACATACACAATTTATTGATGAATAACTTAAAAACCTACTAGAGAAGATTTCCTAACAAGTAGTAAAACTAACATGTACACTCTGGGGTCAACAGGCACTGATTAATTATGATTAATGGTTATGATTAATCATTAATCTGTATGAAATTGTCAAATTTCAAGTCCTTTTACAAAATGTCAGCGTCGCTGCTGCTCTGCTCGGTCGTGTGCGGGGTGCTGTCCACTAGTGGTGGTGCTGAAATACAATCCATTGTAAACATAATCCGTTTGATCCTTGTTCTTATTGTGTAACATCGTCTCTTTGTGAAGCTTTCTCTACTTCTGAACGTTTGCAGAGAATTGATAATCTCTCTCTCCTTTAATCAGATTATTTGGGCATTTTTAAAATTGCTTTTCGAAAACGGAAAAAGAGTGCCACACCCTATAATCCGATCATACAAGAAGAAGGCCCGCCGTTTATGTAGGTTACACCATATTCGTCTGAAGCTTTTTTCTGACAGTGCGATTGGTAATCTAGTTACTCTCCGAATATCTAAAAAATGTACAATATATTATGTAATACAACTTCTTAAATTCGTCATTATCATCGTCGTTATCATGATTTGAACGTTGCAGATTAAATACGTACATATTTATTGAAAATGACCGTATGTACGGGTGGTAAAGAAATACACACTTGCACTCAATATAATGCAAAACTTTACTGTAAGCGCTGACATCTACTGGGATTCACATTTTTATACACCATAGACGTAAATACATTTTAAACACTATATCCTGAAAACGGCGACATCGCAACATCACCCTAGTATTGAACAATCAAACAAAAATATATTGAAATCTGTTTAACATATTTTTGTATCCTGTTCTGTAGAACTCTACCTATTTAGATTGTGCATTTATATTATAAAAGAACCCCCCTTATAAACGTTGTTATTCAGGGAACAAGACTATACATATACATTACAACACATCAATACACAATTGGCCTTGCTTTCAAATACTAGTTGTAAGATTAGCAGTACTGATATCCCAGGGTACATTTGGCAGGCATTTCAAGACTGCTTTAAATAAAACATAGCTCTGACAACGTAAGACAAAATCATATCCAAAAAACTAGGTCACATTATATTATCTATTTATATGCTATTGTTTCTCTGTTACCCAGGAACCTAATGCCCTGTTATTTTATTGTATTGTTTCCCTTACTGAGACATTATTTTTAATTTAAAAAGTGTGCTTTAATATATTAATGAGAAAACCCTATAAGACCCTATAAGCATATTTCATTCAGACAATAAATAAATCTCGAAACTTAAAAAAACTTTTTACATTTCGTAGTTAAAAAAAAAAAAATCAGGTCAAGATATAATAAATAAGTATTTTATGATTACTTGATTCGTGTTTGATTAAACCACTTAAGATTAGACATGCATAATAGAAAATGCCATTGTTTCTCATGCTGGCCTATTAATACTGTGTGAAATCTAATTGGAAATTACCAATTCTAAGGGAAATTAACAGAACTATTGATTTAAAATCTTTAAAACTGGAATAATGTTACAAAAATGAACTCATTCCTTTGACAATGATTTAGGCCAATACAAATATGGAATTGATTAACCAATTCCCCATGATCCCTGTGAGCAAGCACCTGGTGCACCCAAAAATCTGACCATTACTGCACATTAACATTACCGAAAACAAATGGAATTTGTCTGGGTGGAGAAACTGGACGACACCCCCCAATAACCCAGCCCTTTTTCTGACATTTTGGTCATGGTGAAAATATAACATGGGTATTCCAAACTTCAGATTCAAACTTTAGTGCATACTTACAATGAGTATGCACTGGACAAGGTGAACAAATTAATAAATAAATAGATAAATAATAGGACTGGAGAATTGGGCAACGTTTTGTACAATCCTCCAAATGTGTAATCCCTGAAATATTGAAAAATATCAAAATGAATTACCTAGTTTGAAATTATGATTGCTCAGTCATTACACAGTTCAAATCTAGTGACAACTCCAGATAAAAGCCCTGTTGTGACTTGTTTGGTGCTGGTAAGGAGGGTGTTCTGAGCTGAGCAGCTCATCCATAAAAAGTAAAATACACTCACTGGTACAGAATAAAACTATTTTGTGCTGGATAGTTCAAGTAGAAAATTATAATTCTAACCAGCAGCATATCATTTTTTAACTGCACACTGCCTTAATGGCCAACTAAAGTATGCATTAAAAAGCTAGGGGTAATGAGATAATATGGGCACACAAGATATATTGAAGCAACTCTGTAAAACAAGGAAAACTTTAATATTTTTCCAGAGTGTAGGGGATGCATATCATTTAAAATCTCAAGACTGAAAATGGTGCAAACTTTCACGCAACACCTCTCAATTTGTTTCCAGATTGCAAGGGAATTAAACAACCAGTAATGTAAACCATTTATTTGAGCCCTTTTAGGTGAATTGCCCTAAGAAATAACATTATAAATATTTTAAAAGTCTATATGTATTCATTGGAACTTAAGACATAAGGGGATATTAATCCCTAATATTAATTAGGTGGGGGGGTGGGTAAGGCTGCATTAAATTCCATTTTAAGGTCACCTAAATCTTGTGCAGGATTTATTAAAAGAAAATCTATAATTTATTCTCTATTGTGTCTTTGTGTTTTTTTTGGAGGGGGGGGGGGCATCTCAGCACTCTTAAACCAACACTCTCTGGACTGTAAGGCCTGACCCACAGTCTGCGTTGAGGCGTTTGTTATCTGACCCACTCACAGGCCTGCTGTTAATGATTTTAAAACAGAAGGAGCTTTGCGATATTAATTTAAAGTGCGTTCTAATCTGGTGTTCACTAATAAACTGCTAAAGACCTGGAAAAAGTAAAATAAAGTAAAATACAATCCCAATATAAGAACTACTTTTACAGTTGTAGGTCCACACTGGGACATGGGAAAAGAAAAGACGTAATATAAAAACGAAATGTGTGTTGGAATAAGAATATTCTGAAAGGGTAACTAATTGAAATGCAGCTTGGGCAACAAAAAACAAACAAATAAATCCTGCCAGAAAGTACTCATATAAATAATATGCTACAATTGGGAAAGTGCTCATATAAGTATGTAATGTTATTTTAGGACCAGCAATAAAATTATCCAGCTTGTCAATGCATAGTCCCTAGACAGAACCAAGCCATTGTTATTTCCATAGACAGTTAAAATACATCACCTCTCTGAATTCCCAGAGTTGCAGAGTTGTGAATGCAATGTTGTTAATACAGTAATTGTCTATATGGCCCAATACCACTGCAAAAACAACATACTCTGCTACAGTAATGGAGACTTCACACGTGAAACCTGATGCACAAATTGATTAATCAGTCACACAGCAGGAATGGAGATGTTTCTTCCAGGACATAATGACAATGAACAAGAGTATTCTCTGTTTTCTATTTAAAGCATTTCCCCCTCATAGCCATGCATGCAATTTAAAGTAATACAAATTACAAATCATTTAAATGAATCCATTATAAGGATTTCTTCATAAAAGTAAAGTCAATAAAGTTTTTTTTTTCTTTTTCAATTCCTGTCCACTCATGTTTTACCATTTGGAATAAAGCACATTTTGCTTTACCAAGTGTGACCTTTTAAGAAAATTGTTGTTTTCTTGAAAGTGAAAAGGTAAATACTACGGGATTACAAATAAATCAAAGAGTGTAGCTAACCTCACTGGCAGCAGAACCCCAAGACTGTAAAACATAAAATAAAATAATGCAGTAGTTTATTTCTTGAGGGTGAAGATTTTCTTTTGTATTTCTTTTTAAGTTGATTTGTTTTCCTGTTTTGTTGTCATTGGAGAGCACTATGATTGCCAGTATATAGTAATAGTTTTGACTGTATTGTACCAACAGTGGTGAAATTTCATAATGAGGGCCTGTACATCTTCCAACATGAAATATTATGTAAACAATAAAAATAAAAATAATGTGTAACACAGTGTTTCATGAAGAATATCCCACAGAAGAATGCTGGAATAAATTGGCGGGGCAAATCAATGTCTCTCTCTGCAGTAAAAACTGTCCTGTACAATATTTCTCCAATCATCTATCAGTAAGAGTATAGAAGTCAATCAAACCCAAGTGTGAACCTACAGCCCATTGAATATCACTGAGTATCTGTCTTTGCTATCGCTCTGTTGTCCTGATATGTTTGGTAATGCAGTATATATCTCTGCACAAATTTAGCTTCCAATTGTGCAGAAAATACAATTTCACAACATCCTTCCCCTCCTGTAATATACTGCAAAGAAACCTGAGGGCTCTGTATAATGTGTGCAGTGTAAAACAAACTGTGTGTCTGTGAATAGAAACATTGTGATTCCATTGTTTCATCATTGGCATCCCGAGCTGTCAATTAAGGTCTCAATTTATTAAGGAATCCTTCCTCGCAGTTTGTCTCTCTGACCTTTATCGTCTAAATGAACCCACTGTTCCAACTCCATTAGATGTGAAACAGCTTTTAACTGCACATACATCACCTCAGTGTCCACAATGAGCCATTTCATGTGGGCGACAACATTTGCTGATGTTCAAAGAGGAACTCCTGTGGTCTTAATTGTGTATGAGTTTAAAACAATTGTGTTTTTCAACGGATGTGAAGCACAGATGCACAGGAGCTGAATGGTCAAAATGTGGCCTCATGCATTCCCATACATTTTCATTGTCAATCATTAAGAAGGTGAGAGAAGGGTGTATCAGTAATGTTGCACAATGTAGCAAACGTGGTATCAGCATGTTTCATACTCTCAAATTGTGTTTGTTTGTTTTGTTTTTTTCGTTTTTTCTCTCTTTCAGACACACCTCACATTCCAAATACATAACACAGCTCTTTGTTCATAAAATGGTCTGGGTAAAATTATAATGTATGGAAAAAATTCACATATAAAAGAAAACACGAAGGAAACAAACAAACAAACAAATGTTGACTTGCAAGAATTTTCATAAGTTAACTTTCATAACTTTTCATCGTTTGTGTTGTCTGTTCACTGTATGGCAAATGCAAACTAGTTTTGCAGTGCAAGAACAATGTAAATTGCACATTGGAGTAACATGATTTGATAAATAGAGGCCTCTGAGTGTTTGATTAATGGCAGAGCACTCTGTGTTAAATTATTAAATAGCCCTCTCCGATCCTATTGAAACATGTAAAACACAGGCCCATGGGGAAACTACACAGGGATACAATAGTCTTTCTTGTGTGATGGATACAATAAGATACAAACCAAAGAATATATGGCTTGATTGGAATAAAGTGACAAGAATATTTAGTAACTAAGTACAGGACTGCGTCATCAGGGGATATTTTGTACTATGTATACTGTGTGCAGAAAATACTAATACTATAGTAAAAAGTGACTTGAAGGAAAATATGAAAGCTATACTAAATCAATCAATACTCCATAACATTCAACTTCTTAATACATTCAAAATGCAATGGGTTTTAACTGTACATTGATTACACTGTTAATAAAATCCTAGATAAATCTTGATCATATTCCTTTGAAAAATTGAAATGTTCCTTTCCCTCGCTGTTTTCCATTGTATATGATATTATAATTTATAATTGGAAAGTAATATTGCTTTAATGTGGCGGCAAACACAATATTAGCAATAATTCTGTTTGGAGCAGTTTCGGATAATTCCTGATGTGTAAAGCTATGACAGTGATTAATGAGAATTCCCACCGCAAGGAGCAGTTTTTAGTATCTCTGTGACAATCCATGAGGTTTTCAAGGTAGCAAAATGTATTTAAAGGAACTGGTGTCATTACTCATGCACAAAATTCTGAATGGCTGAGTCGAATTAACTTTAGCACCATGCTTTGCGTGAGAGTGTTGGGAAGTGATAACTGTGCAGTCAGCAAGTCCTATGTTCAGTGCTGTGCAACACAAGTTGTTTGGACTTCACATTATCAAACTGTGAAGTTAATTTGCACAGTGAGATCAGATTTCAATTTAATGGAAAGAACAGTAAGATACTAAAGGTAGGAGCAGGTGAACACAACAATATTTTTAGCCTTCATATGTAATCCATAAGACCTGAAATATACAAATACGATCACGAAGCACTGTTTTTTTATTCTTGTGGTTGTCATTCCGCCGCGGTTCTGCTGCAAGCCGCCTGGCAGTGACAGACTAAGGGTCTGTGTCAATCAATGATACACTGTAAAACATTCAAAAGTGTTGTAGCACGAGTCCTTTTCAGCAGGGATTGAAATTAAATGTTAATATCAAATGTTACTATCAAACTTATTCCGAAAAGACAACTGTAAATGCTTTGTGTGTACAAGTTTAAACATTAACAAATAAGTCACAGTACAAATATTGTTTTCAGTTTGTTCAAAAATACCATTAATTTATTTGATTTGGCATGTTGACTGTCACTCTGGGTCTGATACTGTCTGTTTCCATCCTGAAGCCAGCCTTGACATTTTGCAGGCACCAAGTAAGTCAGTTTAAGAAACATTTTAATGAATGAAGGTAGCTAGGACCAATTGCAATCCAAAAATATATAGAAGAAGAGTTTCTGTATCTGGAATCTGTCATTTCCAAACACTCCTAATGAGGAGGTTTGTATTCATTAAGACTCATCCCACCTTTAAAATCCGTTCACTTGAATACGATCCACAGGGGGAAGGAAAATTAATCACCTTACTGTTAGAATGTGTGTCATATCTGCATAGCATTCTTTACATTATTGAAAGTTTAAATGCCATTGTTGATTTGAAAGACTGTTGGACCAAAAGTGTTGTGGCATCTAATTCTAATTCTAAATTCTAACAAATTCGTTATCAAACTTTATACATATAAGGGATATTGCCTAATATTGTTTGTATTTGTGTTTTATTGTTTGTTTGGTAACATGTTATTAAGTAATTTCAAATTCTGTGATGCATAGGCAGCACTATCACTTTATGTGAACCTCTAATACCTCATTTTTAGTCATCTCTTCTACTTATTAAATCATGGGAATATTCTGGCACATAAAATGAAAGTCTTATGTAGATGTGTTAAGCCTTTGTTATACATGGTAGTCTTGTAATAAGGATAAAACCCTTCTTCATGCCTATATGCCACTTTAAATTGTAACCTTATGTTATGAAAAATGACTGGAGTAAACTGTGAAATATGTTCAGGCTTGATTTGCATGATGCACTTTCTCCATATTTATTGCTGCATGCCTAGAGCCTAAAACAGCCAATTAGCAAAATCTATGGACATTATTTTATTTGTGTGGGAAAGGACACTTTAAAATCTGGGACACTTTTTTAAATTAGAGATAGAGATAGTCTGTTCATCATATACAACTGATGATCATATTGAAAGAATTGGCCAGATTACAATTTAAGTCATTTGAATCCCATATAATATTCTCAGGTACTAAAATAAATTGTACAACCACAATTATCAGTATTTAAACAAATAAGATGCCTTGTAGGCTCCTGTGTGTATGTCTGTGTGAAAGTGGATATAACACAAACACATATATATAATACTGATTTTACAACTGTGATGTTACATTTATATCTTGAAAAGCTTTGTGTTTTGTAACGTAAGCTTACAGGGCAATACATACTGATACTATATTATTTCATCCATAATTTAATGGTGTTAGTATGCACAACATAAATAAGGCAAAGTCAGTCATGCCTTTGTTAGGGGTTACATTGACTAAATGTCAGCGTATCAATGGATTTTTTAAAGGACAATAAACAAAGCACAATGCTTCCCTGCTAAATTTTCACTCCCTTTGACTTCCCTAAAGTCAAATAAATGCTAACAGCAATATAAAGATCCCAAAGTCGATGAGATACATCTTTACATGCTAACAATAACACTAGCTTTTTCAAGCACATTCACCCTTGGGGACACAAACAGTGCAAGAATATTGCACCATCTAGAATATAATAATAATAATAATAATAATAATAATAATAATAATAATAATAATAATAATAATAATAATAATAATGACTTGTCATCTCTTGATGTGCCTTGAAGAATTTGGTGGGAAAATGTTGTACTGGTTTGTGACATTTTACTGGAAATGTGAGTCTTCAAATCCATAAATTTGAGCCTGACAAGACAAGTACATTCAAGTATGTTCTTTAAGCATCAACCAAGCATATTTATTTGACATAACCAGATTAATATCTCTCTCTCTCTCTCTCTCTCTCTCTCTCTCTCTCTCTCTCTCTCTATATATATATATATATATATATATATATATATATATATATATATATATATATATATATATATGCTTAGAATTTCATTTGTAGACAATACTATATTTTTTCTTCCATCATATTTCCCTAAAGACACAGATGTTATTATACTGTAGGGCAGCACATTCAGGCAGCTATTATCCTTAATAAAAGTTAAAGAAAGTTGTGTTTTATTTGAGGCATTATATATATATATATATATATATATATATATATATATATATATATATATATATATATATATATATATACAGTAAATGTCGTTAATCCATTAGAATAATAAATAATAAAAGTAAACTAACATAAACATAAATATATCTTCTGAAATGGTCTTTAAGACGACACTCCAATATGTGTCCTATGGGGATGGTTTATATTTAATATATGCATTTGCAGCCTTATTGTTGTGAAAGGTACTTATTCAGAGCAAATTATATCTGTTTGGTTGAACGTCTAAAATTGCGTATTTCAGCATTTAAATCTACCTCGAATGCAATTAATTTCACGTAAGTAAAGGCGTTAATTCTGGACACTATTAGTTTTAACTGAAAATACTAAAGGTGACGGCGGCACATGTTAACAGACTTCATTCAATGAAGCATCAAGAGCTTTCAATTCAAGGGAGGAAAAAAGTTCAAATGACGAGTTAGCTGCAGGGTTAATAACGAGGAGGGAAATGCAGCCTACAGTATTTGCAACAATGACCATATACTTGGTGATGGTTATTAGCGTCATGAACCGAAAGACCGTTTATACTTTTGATAGTTTCTTATATATTTACAATATGTACGCACTATTAAATAACATCTTGTGTAGAACTTTTTTGATTGCATGTTGATAAAAGTGACACTTAACTTTTAGAAAATATGAAATCTAAAACACTACTAAGAAACCATGTGCATATAGCCTTTTATGTTGTTTTTGACTTGTTTTACTTGTACTTCCCCTTACACTAATCTTTACAAAGAAAATGGAAAAGAAAACAAGAACATCAATAAGAAGAAGAAGAAGAAGAAGAAGAAGAAGAAGAAGAAGAAGAAGAAGAAGAAGAAGAAGAAGAAGAGGGAGAGGGAGAGGGAGAGGAAGAACAAATCTATAATGGTGGGAGGAACCGAATTCGGAATTGTACGGACGTTTTGTGAAATTTATGACACAAATAATTTGCCTTATCGAGACCTGAGCTACAAAAGTATAAGAAATATGGTTGTAAACTTTCAAAGCTTTGTTATACCAAGATACCTATGACCCTTATACCAGCGTAGCGCTGCCCACCAGGACACAGCCACAGTCAAGTCCCAAGGTGCTCTACAAGCTACATAATCATTGTGCTAAACCTGGACCAGTACAGATTTCTGTGGATGTCCATCACCTCCCCTTATAGATGTATCTAAAGCATCTCCAACGATGAGAAAATAATAATAATAATAATAATAATAATAATAATAATAATAATAATAATAATAATAAAACTGTGTAATGCTTGCATTGTGCTATACAAATTAATTAATCAATCAACCAATCAAGTCATTAATTATTGTTATTTGGAATGTGAATATGACTATTGTTATTATTATTATTATTAATAATAATAATAATAATAATAATAATAATAATAATAATAATAATAATATAATGATGATGATGACTATATGGTATGCATAGGCGGACTGGCCTTCGGGCAACTCTGGCAAATGCCAGAAGGGCCGGTCCATTTTTTAATTCCCATGTGGGCCGATCGCCCCGTGTAGACACCCGGACCGCACATCGCCTGCACGCAGAACCACACTTTTGCAACCCCCACTCCCCCCCACCCTTCTCGGACCGCACTTTATTGGGACCCAGTCTTCACCAGTCGTCGCCCACCTGGGTTAAAGTCCAGGGCCGTTTTTTGGTCCCAGTCCCAGTCCGCCCCTGATGGTATGGTATAAATGTATCTAAATGTGTCTCAGGTTAATGTCGCTTTAAGTTTCCGATCAATCGTGGCTTGTTTCATAGGTCGCTGAGCATCTTGTCTTGAACTTTACATGGTAATCGTGCTGGAAAAGAATAACCTTTGTTTAACCCACAGTACTGCGCTTCTTGGACCAGTGTCACTTACAATACAATACAAGGAAACTGCTTACGGGACCAAAATATTATCCTGTCGCTTCCTATGTGTTCAGTGAGATTGTGCCCTTATGGATAAAATATATGAGCTTTTTTGACTTTTTTCAAACAGCATGAATATTTAAAATGGTTATACTTTTTGGAAACTGAGTACACAGGGTGCACTAATGTGCACCATCTAGAAATGGAACTTACAATACGATATTTGTTTCAATTTGTACCGACAAACAAAATAAGATGCATTTAAAATATACATATTGTCCGTAGAAGCAAGGTGTCTACATTGAATTGTACAACTGTAGTCGTTATTAAGTAGCGGAAAAAAAAAAAAAAAAAAAAAAAAAAAAAAAATATATATATATATATATAATTCTGCTTGTGTATGATAAATAGTATATGCAATTGGAAAAATGATTGGGGTAGTTAAGGTACGAGTACGACAATATGATTACTTAAGTACAATAAAAAGATATATATAGTAACTTGCATGTAAAAATCGTATATTTGTCACAGATACAATATATTATTTCGCCATTCAGGAGACAATGGTAGCCTATTCATTGCACTTACATGATACATACAATTTTTTTTTTAACCTAAGTCCCTAACCTAAGTCTAAGTCCCTCTGAAACGGGTGATAGCCGTAATACACAGTATTTACTCTCCGCGTTCAGACTAAACACCTATAATGGATATATAAACCTATAATCAATGCAATATTTAAATAATAATACAGTACAGAAGGAAAACATCAGAAAATACGAGATCTGAGGATTGGTCTAAGCTTACAGTAAGCTGTACATCATCGTGTAGTAGTAGAAGTAGTAACAATATTAAAAGTAGTAGTAGTAGTAGTAGTAGTAGTAGAAGAAGAAGAAGAAGAAGAAGAAGGAGAAGAAAGAGAAGAAGAAAGAGAAGAATAAGCTAATTCTCGAAGATAATGGCAATGCTTTTACAACACACCTACACTTTGTTACTTTCCAAAATACACTGAGCAGTGAAAGCTAACTAATGTCGAATATACGTAAACACTTCCACACTCTAATTTTCTTTAGTTTTCGTATACCCCCATACTAAATAAAGCAACCCTTTATTTTGAGATTTTTGCAAACTTCCGAAGGAGATATACCTGGAGGCAACCCCACCCCCTCCCCATGCCCACTCCAAAAACAACAAAAAATACAATTATAAATATAACAATTAAAATGTAAATAAAAACTGTTATGGATAATAATAACAGTAGTAGTAGTAGTAGTAGTAATAGTAGTAATTATTATTGTGAGCTGTATACAAGTATTTTCTAGTCTTATCGCTTATACAAGAACATTATCAGCCCACCGTCTGTGAATCTGCACCCTGCCATGTCCTACACATACATATTAGGGGCATTTAATCCCACTCGACTGATCAGCTTTGGTGCACAATCTGCCTAATTCATCAGATTGGTTTAACGACAGACCAGCTTATCTGTCCGCTATTGAGCTAATCGAGGTTCGTATAGCTTTAAATGGGGGAAAAATGGCGTTTGTAAACCTACTTGGGTGAGTTCTGTGCCCATCAAGATGAGAAGGATAAGACTCAAAAGCTTGCTTGCGGGCTGCATGTCTTGCATCCGATGCCAGGACCGACGCTCTCACATGCAGGTCTTTTTCCCCCCCCACACTATTTTCTTCTCCTTGTGGAGAGACCCCTTCTTTCTTGTTGCAGTCTTCTCTGCAGCCTTCAGCACCGAAATAAAGGAAAGCAAGAAATCTGGCTGGCGGAGCCGTCACTTTGCATATTTATTGTATCCCCAGTTTCTCAGTGTGAGTGCCTCTTTTTTCTTCCTCTCTTCAATGGCTGCTGCTCCGATTGCTGGGCATTTGCAAAGGCAGGGAATGCAACGGAGCACGAAATGATGATTCTCCTATTGCCAAACTTTGCTTCAGAGAGGGGGGCTGACAGGAGAGCGAGAGGAAAAAATTGAGAAAGCAGGAGCTAGCCACGGTGCTGAAACCGGATATGACATCAGGCAGGCGTGGGAAATTCAAGTAGAACGAACAGAGAGAGAGAGAGAGAGAGAGAGAGAGAGAGAGAGAGAGAGAGAGATGGGGGGGTAAACGCGGGTTGATTTCATCGGGTCTTTTTTAATGACAGATTTAATAATGTTTTAGACAACCAGTTATTATATATAGCCAGCCCAAATGATGCGCAATACACAAAGGAGAGGTCGATCATGATGAGCGTTGTAGCAGGCACTAGTGGAGTTGCTATGGAGACAGTTTTTTCCCCATCACTGAGCTATACCAAGTCAAATCTTGTTTTATTAATAATGGATAACGCCAACATTTGGTGCTCATGGATTATATATGGAAAAGCAAACTTAACAAAATGCTTAACAAGAGTTTGGTCTAGATTGTCCATGTTCCTATAGTGCTGCAAAATATATTGTATGTGTTTCTTTGTTTCCAATCCAAGTCTGCTTCATCATTCAGAAGAAAATAACTACAAAGTACCCGTGCAGAGGCGATCAATGAACAAAGAAGAACCAAGAGGCCAGAGGACTTCAGTTGAGCCAGTTTATTCCATACATAGTGCTCTCGAGTGAGCAAAAAGCAGACTGACTCCAGAGATACCAGCTATATAGGCATTATGTAACATATCATATGTTAATGGTTTTTCCCCCAATAGTTTTCCCCAACTACTGTCCTCCCTCTTTCCACAACACTACTTGAAACTTCATATCCTCCACAAGGACATATGCATCCTTTGGCACCTATATTCCTTGTTGTCAGCATATGTGAATGCTCAGCTGTTTTGTGAAGTCTACAATGCCAGGAGAGGTGACTGCCCAGGATCAATCCTGTGCTCCATTTGTCTGTATGTGAAGATTTTCCCTCATTCAGCAATATTAGAGTCTGAGAGACAAGCTCAAGGTTTCTTTAATTAATTTTATGCTCATTTCCTGGACCCTTCACGTGCAACTTTAGAAAAAACAATGATCTGCTTTTTGAGTATTTGAGGAGAAGCAATAGACACCTCTTTCATAGTGCAATTTAAGTTGTTGCCCAACTCGATTCTTCCTTTCTAATATATGCCTTTGTTTTATGGTTGGTTATATATACATATTAATGATTATTATACCTAGAAATGTGTTATCCTATAAGGTACAAATCCTGGTGAAAGAAGATAGTACTTTATAATGTGAGAGTGAATAGAGAAGTAGTAACCAAGCCATAGAGCCCTTGAAAATGAATGGTTGTGTCCCCTTCTGACAAAGCAAGCTCCTAAGGCAGATTAAATGAGAAACATTTTCTTCAAGCTTTAGTCAATGGTCAAAAATGAGGTTTGTCCAACCTCTTCCATGATTGATTTGAAATGTTATTTGATGTATTGTTGTCTAATCATCCAGAGTGAGTCAGAATGTGATTACATACATCAGTGGTCAGGAAACACTAGAGTGACAGTTACCCCTTTCTGTTAGCAGTTTTTAGCACATGGGACTTTAATTGGCAGAAGAGCCTTTCATTTTGGTAATTCCAAGAACCAATAATATTCACAGCAGCATGGAAAACTCCTCAATTATCCAGTCTCATCATGATAATTTTAATAGCATAATATTTGTTTCTCCTTGCATATGTATTTAGTGGAATTGATTTAAATGTTATGGTCTAATGACTGAACACATTGATTGCTTTCTGTCACCAGTAGTGACCACAATAGTCAACCGTATACACGTTAATTTAACTGCACATATCTCCTCTAGCAAGGTGCTGAACAAGCCTGGCTCTGCTGCTGCATAGTTGAAATAATTGTGACAGCACTGAAAATGTGTTGTGATATTGCTTTTTAGACTTCAGTTTCCAAAAAGTTAAAAAGGTGTGTAAGGTACAGACTGGAGTTGGTCTTGAATTTGACAAAACCAAAACATAGAAAGCCAGGTCTTATAAGGTCTCTGCTTTGCTTGTGAATAATCTGTGTGAATAAAATATGATGGAACCATTCCAAAACTTGGGGTAAATTAAATCAAGGACTAAGAGTGGATGTCTAAATTGTGTTTCTTACTGTTGATGGTCTTTAAAACCTCTGTCAATTCAGTTATCTTGCTGTCTTCCCTGGCAGTCAGAGTTTCAAACAGTGCTCTTTTTCTCTGTCCATACAACATAGTGGTGGTGTCTAACACAACTAAGGCATTCATGGTTTGTTGGATTGACAATTGAGGACCATATTGTGTTATCCATTCTCCGCAGCTTCTTTTTCTCCAGAATAATGCACCTTTCCAGAATTTCCTGACACGGTAAAAAACTGCAATCCCCCATCAAAGTCTGCATAATTCTGTCTGACATAAACTGAAGAGATGATCTATGAAAGGCTTATTAAACATCTCTCCTTTGTGTTGTGGGTAGCTGAATGAATAAGCTAAGAACAACCCAACATTGTTTCCCCCTTTTTCAGGATTAGTTGTGATGTGGGCACCACCATACTTAAATGAGTAAATAACAGACAGATAGATATAAAGAACACACCTCAGTCAATAATATTGTTTTTCTGTGATATCAGAGCATCTACACACATTTCTATTTGATGAGAGATTTCAATGAGAAAATATGATGTGTGCTTTCAAGTGTAAAGGTAAATATCCCTGCAGACACCAAGGGAGCAGCCTCTGTTGTGGGTAATTGACTTCAGAACAGTAAGTGTTTTTATTTGTAAGTTATAACGGGACCTAAAAGCTAGCCTTTTTGTAAAGAGATATAAAACACAATTCCTCTGCCACACTGCAGCTCACAATGAGGAATGCAATTAGAAGAAGTGAAAAAGCACAAACATTATAGAAATCCACACAGAAACACACAAGTTTTTAGCTGTTGATTTTTGCCTGCTCTTTGATTTATGGATCGATTTGATTGTGCTTTCGTATTTAAATTGTTTTTTTTTTTTTTTTTGAGCAATCCATTTTATTTAGGTGGTGTCTTTGTGTTTGGAATTGTTTATTTTACAATTCTGCTTATTCCCTCCAAAAGCATTTTGTAATTCAAATGCTTACACAAAATGGCAAAACTGGTATAATCCACTTTGAGTGCTCAGTTAAATAACTTAAGGTTATTGTTTTGAATGTTTTGTTTCTTTCATCTGTGCAACTGAATTTGATTTTATATTGTTTTGAAGCAGGATAAAACTGCATCACACTGTACTGACAGTCTCATCAATAATTTGATCTATTCATTCTTTTAAAACTGGATTGTTTTCTCAGACCATCTGCAAAAGTCTTCACATTCATTTCAGATTCTACTTTCATATATATATATTTTTTTTAAATAAAGATTTCAGGTGCTTTGTCAGTATGAAGTCAATTTTTAAAAATATGAGTGTTCTTTAGTGATAAGCAGCTCAGATCTTTATGTTTCTTTGTAATAGCTTTTTATACTGGGAGGATATTTAATGGCTCCATCAATTGCTTGCAAAGCTAGCTTTAGTGCAATTCGAAATCTGCAGCACTCTCATCCAGCACCCAACATAATAAAGCTACAATATTGCTGATAGTTTTGAGAATACCATGTAATACGACCTGGTTGAACACACAGCATCCCAAAAAAAGAATAATCTTGTGTTTCCTACTAACACTGGTATCATGTGTTTGTATTTATTTCACTAAACGTGCTGACTTCGGATTGCATGACTCAAAAATGATGTAGATCTAAGATTAGGTTCACCCTCCATATTTAGGAAAATAAATGCTTCCATCCAGGATATAAAGGTACAAAGATAGCTAGGGGTTATGTCCCTGAACATGTTCTCAAATGAATTTAATTAAATTTCCATCCTAAAGGTTTTAACCTTTGATCTTTTACAACTCAAAAGGTATTAGCTTCTGTAGCCCTACAAGGTCACCGAGTGTATGCTGTATAATTGATAGAGCCTGGAGATTTGGTGGGGCTACGCACTGTACAGAATAACATGACTGCTAGGTATTTATCATACAACTTCACTGCCACAGATAGCAGAAAGTGCAAAGCTTTGTTTAGGTCATCAGGTCACATAATAGATGTAATCTAAAGGGTCGTGGTAAATGGATCAAGATGAATCAACACTGCTTGTGATACTACAAATGGCGTTGGGATTTACAAGGTCAGAGTTTGAAGGCCCTTCCCACAAAGGATTTAACTCCAGTGTTGGGCTGTCAGCTAGTACTGAAACCTGTGCTCTCTCGATTTTTCTACTGAAAGAAGACAGAATCTAGAAATGCAAAGCTCATGCCAGTAGCATTTTGTTATGTTTTATTTTTCTAGTTTTTTGGTTATGAAGAGTTTCATGTCATCATCTTGAACTTCTGAAACATTTGCATTCTAGCAGTATAGCTTTTTTCACGTATTATCTCACACAGGTCAGCCCATCAATAATAATCTAATTCTGCCTGTGACCTCAGTGTACATATTATACTTCCAGAAACCAAAATGTTCCAAATAAGCCATGCAATAAAAAAGATTTTCCCACAGAACCCATACAAAAATGAAAAATGAAGTTTCCAACATTCATTTGATATTTATTCTCAATAGTGTTTCAAATGAATAGAACAATGTATTTAACAAAACAACAACATTTTTTTTTTTTAAGAATTTCTATAAATAGCGGCAGGCCTAATTTTATTTTTTTTAATCCTGCAGACAAGAGACTTCCCATGCAACCATGAGGAGAAGCATATAATTATAAGGGTTTCTGTTAAAATATTAAATTATTAACAATGATATGTGGGCCCCAGTGTGATTAATTAAAACAGAGTTCCTTTCAGTAGCTTATTTTTAACTTTGGAGTGGTTAACGAATCACCCAAATCAAGTTCAATGTTACAATTAGCATCAATGCTCATAACGCCATCTTCAAGCAACTGTGTTATTGTATTATAACAGCTCGTCGGGTAGGAAAATAACTGTTTTTCGGTGTGTGTTTTTGGTGGTGGGGGTGTGTGTCTAGGGGGGTCTTGGAATATATAATTCCGCTCTTCTTCTTCACAGAAAGGATTGCTCAGTTAGTCAGTCTAAATTAAGATGGCAATTCCCATTCTCTTTTTCCAAGACAGTCTCACATTTATATCTTCAGAAGATCTATTAGCCTTAAAATTCTGAATCTGACTTTCACCCATCAGTCTTTAAACAGAGATTTCCACAACAGGATCCTGGCTCATTTACTCAGACTACACGTTATTCCACTTATTCGCCAACACAACTCGGGGGTGATGGGGCAAAGTGCGCATGTACCATTTTAAACATGGTGGTTCAAGTGTCACTTACCTTGTTTTAGGACTTGCCTGTCGCTATACCCATTTAAATAATGTTTGGTTAAATGTAATTAGGCGTGTAATCCAACCTCTAGAAGAAAGTTATATACTAAGACATGTGCGCCCCCATCCCCACACGTTTTACACTACATTGCCTGCAGAAAGTAACGCGATGGCAACCCCTCCGGTGAGTTTAATTATCGATTCATTTTACACTTCTGTTGCTTTGCATCATATTAAAGAAATCGCAAGACTGGAAAAATAGTTTTTATGAAGCTCATAGACATTAGGCATGGAGCACAAAATGACCCTTTGAATTAATTTCCCCGTAGACTTACAAACATGTAAGTTTCTATTTCTGTGAAGCATACGTGTCTCTTCTTGTTTGCCAACACACTTAAGTCCACATATTGAAAACACAACGAAGGTTACAACACCGGGCGATGTGCAGATGTTTTACCTTGGTGTATTGTTTAACATGCACTTTTGAACAAACAAGCAATCTGATAGAGGTTTATTGTACATTACTGTGAAATGGCATATACTACACCTTTGCATTGATTCCACCCTAAAAAGCCACCGCAGGTCCACATTGATTTGCCTTGATGCAACACTTGATGAAGGCAGCTCTAATGAAATAGAATTAGTGTCATTATGCTATTCCTAGTGTGACAGCTGCTGTGATCAGTGAAGGTAAAAAAATAATTGCTGTAAATCACGTTGAAAATGGTCTTGTTGTCTTATACAGCTGTCAAATTAACATCAGATAAGCAAACAAGACCCTCTGTTGTGTGTGCATTTGCATTTTGCCCTGATGTTAACACGACTTGGCCTATTTAAGGTTTGCAACAGTATAGGGGTGGGTACATGAGTAGATGAGATTGAGGGATAATCACATAACAGGATGGACCATGTGTATTATATAAACCACAGTTGGGAAAATGTTTCTTGTCCTTTCCCTTCCCAACCCATGTTGAGTTGTTGCCTTCAGAGCCGCAGTGTTCTCAATACCTTCAGCTGAGGGGGAAGCTGCACTGGTCTGTTATTGCGTTAAATCTAGGGCACACTTTTGATGTCGTTGAATCGACTGCCTTTGGGGCATGTGATGTAAGAATGAACATTAAATTATACAGTACTCTCAAATGGAAAATAAAGTTCATAAAGAGACACATAAGAGAATGGGAATTGCTTGGAAGCGCCACAGGAGATAACACTTAATTTCATAAAAAATGTGTGTAAGCTCAGGGAATGTCTCTGCTTAGTCAGACACTCGATTGGTGAATGCACACTAAATTCAAATAATAAAAAAAGTGTATTCTATAATATATGTTATCAGATTTGTTGAGAATTAGTATTTATTGCAGGAAGTGTGGAGACAAACCAGGTTTTGTTTGGTTCAGTAGGATAGTTCTGGATCTTCTCTTTGGCATTGGATCTCTCTGCATAACTTGATTTAATGTATACTAGGGTCAGCTGTTGAAGGTTATTTCTAATGAATCAACTATAATGTGATCATCATTATAATTTTGACTTACTGCTAAGGATTTACTGGCCTTCTTGATTTGTGTTTCACACAGAATATGTAAGAGTTTAGTGTGGTAGGTGCATGTGAGGACACATGTTATTGAAGGTTTTCAGACTGATTCTTAGTCAACTTGGAGAGTAGATGCTAAATATATTTATGATGATTACAATTATTAGTATAGTCCTGACAGCACAGTGACTCAATGAGTATCCTTATGAAGAATCCTATTTATGCCTACAGCTGTCCTGGAGCGTTTACTTTTTTAGGGATAAGGCATACAGATTAATAGTAAAGTGGGAATTTTACTATAAATAAAAAATGACGAAACTTGGGCAGAAGGCATGCCGTAATGAGCAGCGTCAAAAAAAAAAATTGCAGCGTCTGGGGAGAAACGGCCTAATTCCCCAAAACCTGCCTTTTGGGCTTAAAAAAAAATAAACCTCATTGCATATTCCAAAATTAATTTCAGAATGAAAAACTTAATTAATTTCCGAAATTACAAAGGGGGAGTTTGTGTAATGTAATGCATACGTGTGACCGAGACAAAAGGCCAAGCAGTCAGTGGGCTGTTTAACGTGGTGAGGGAAAAGAAAAGCAATTTGAAATGTGGTAGGCATCCTGAGGGGTCTTTCCCCAGGCCTGTCGCCATCCGATCCACTAAATAATGCATGAAGGAATTAAGCTGGTAATTATTGACAGGCCACAGTTGCCTGTACTGTCTGTCACTTTTCTTTTTCCCCTTCTCCTTCCATCTCTTGTATGTTCCTTTTCACTCGCCTCTTGGTGATGGAGACTGCCTTGGTTTTTGTTTTGCTGTAATGCTGACTTTCTCTGCATCTGGATATCCAATGCTGCTTGTCAAAAATGACTGGTAATTGGCCAACCGAGATGCACATGTTTGCACATAAACCTTATAGTTCCTGCTCTATGGTGAGGCCACAATTCCCTGCTGGACATTTGGGAAGCAAGCTGCCACTGCAATAGCATAAAAAGTCCACGTTCTCTGGACATGAAGAAAGCAAGCTTGTTTTTTTCCCCTGTTTCTTTTGGAGGCAGAGCTCCACACTGCGCTGGAAGCAGACTGACACAGCTTCAAAGCATATTTACCCAAGGGCTGACCTACACTCACAAGCCAGTGCCATGCACAGTTTCTGTCCCTGTGTGTTAAATAATTGAAATAACATATTTGCTCAGGGCTATAGACTGGTTGGCTGGTGGATATTCTACAGTGTATTGCATGGGGACTTTACTTGCAGTCCTTTGAAGGAGTTTAGTTTGATGTAATATTGATGATGACTACAAAGATAAGGTTGCAGACGGACAAATAGAAAGACAGGGCATGACAGAAGCATGCATTCACACAGATATATATGAGATCTACGGGCGTGAAAGTAAATAAGTATTTATATAGAGATGCATAGATAGAACTTTATTTTCATACTAATTATAAATCCTGTTTTTATGTCCTCCTAGGTTAGAAGGCCATAAACCACTGTGATTGAGAAATGGCCTTTCAGAACCCTAAAGCTTTTTAGTCTCTTAATTGTCTCCTAAAAGCTCTACACTGTCTCTGAAGGATCAATAAATCAGAACTAATATGACCCAGTTGGCTTGGGCTAGAAAAAAAAAAAAAACTAAACAAAATCTCCACTTGTCTAAATATTTTTTTTCCTGACCTTGCAGATGAATCACACAGTCCACCTCTTGTGTGATTCTTGACATAAACTGAAGGTAATAAATGACAAGAGCCTCATAAACTGATTACTCTACAGGTAGGCCTAAACAAGGGCCTGTGTGCATAAGCTGACCTTTAGAAAGTAGCTCTGGTCAATCAAATACCAAATCTTTTGGCTACATTGAATTGAAGGCATTTAGCTTGGTTGAAAAACCATTAAATTGGTCCACAGAGTAAGAATAAAATGCATTTGATTCACTGCACAGGCTGAAAAGATAGTTTGCATTTCTGAAAAGCTACCACCTGAATAATAATACTGAACGAGTGGGGGCTTATGGGATGAGCACAGCAGTTAAACATTTTACAGTCCAGGGAATACAGGGCACTGGTTATGTGGGATGTGGATAATTTAGCTTCTGGGTTTTGCAAACATCATAAAGACACCCTATATTGTTTGGTTCAGGTTGTAAATGCAGTACATGAGCATGTATTTGTTCCATATTTGACATGTACATGTTCCATATTTGACTGGGCCGTAGTCCATATCATTGTCGTATACCAATTATTATGGAAGCAATAAACATATATTAACGGTATTGCATGTGGTTAAACCTCCATAGATTTCAGTACAGATAATTTTATGGTTATGGTCTTGTTATTGGTGTTGTTATTCTATATGCATGACTAAAAATATTGCTGTCCATGGGTGCCTATAATGCCTGATCTATAAGCCTTATATGTGTGTCTCTTACATCAGACCATATAGAACGACTGTGCAACTTTCACAGAACAAGCAAACAAATCAATAAATACAAAAATAAATACATGAGAGTCAACACTGTTTCACAAGTTAAAACAATTGAATATGTTGGAGACAAGTAGGTTTGCTCAGTATGCAGCAGGCCAAATCAGTAACCAACCACCACCATACGTGTTTTAAGACCATAGCTCCTGTGTACTCAAATCTGAGAAAAGGGTTTGTTATCTTAGTTGAAACCATTTTTCATTAAAAACATATCCTTGCCTGCTGCACAGTATCTCACCATTGCGTCTGAAAAGTCCTGTTATCCTACACTTCTTGAGCTCAGACAGCCATATGATTTCTATACTCTGGGATTGGGTGAAACTCCCTAGTGTATTTTGTAGAAATATTGAATTATGAGAGACTGTGTTTAGAATTTCCAATCCTGCCTGCTGCACTTTTTTAATAGCTATCAACACGGAATCAATAAACCTTCTCTCTTCTATTTTCTTTATCCCATTTTTACATAGCCTAAAATCAATGCCAAGAAGGGCAAAATCCGGATTCAGGGCGTGGGACTCTGTTTTTTGTCTTCATATGCATGCATCATGGCTTTTGGATACATTAGAAAGTTGCCAGTTATTTTGCATTGGTGACAACAAATCTAAAATAAGCACAGGAGCAATGTGAACATTAAACTTTTATGAAATGACCTAAAAATGTATTTGCTGTCATTGTAAGAGCTTGTGAGCCACAAAACTGACAAGCCTTGACTGAAACCACAAAGCTAGAATTTATAATCTATATGTAGTTTTTCCCCCCCAAATACAGAATTCAATCCAGTTTGATCAGTCTGTAGGGCCTATTTGTGTGATCTTTATGGGGTCAGGTTCATAGTTTTAGAATCCTGATCTTTGATGTGATTTTCAAGCAGATGTCAGCTTCCATAGTTGTTGGGAACGTAATCAATGAAGTGTAAACCCTGAGCTTGCATACAACACATACACCCAGTAAAACGCAGACCACAGCATGGCCAATGATGTAAGATGTCAGTGATGTTGAGGCAATTATTTGTGTTACATTAAATTAAGTTCATGATTCTCAGGGTCATCCTTTTATATTTTGATTGGCATCACTTTCTTAATAGGAAATTAGTTATTGATTTAACACAATTGGCAGCAAGTGTCTTATGAGACAGAAGGATCCCAAGCATGTACTTGAAATATTCTGTAGTTTTTCAGTGTATACACAACCAGCTCCATTTAAGTTATCTAGGTAGAAATGAAAACCCTTACCCTAAAGCAGCGGTTACCAACCCTGGCCCTGCTAGATTTAGTTCCAACTGAGATCTCAGTTCCTTAATTGAATGATTGGCCTATTCATAATTTTAAACCATTGGAGATGTTGAGGTAAATATTAAAGTTAACCGCATTCTCCACCCTTTAAAACCATTTTTAAAGTCAAATCAAACAAATTATAAGTTCAAGTACAGTTTCAATTAATTAATCAATAGTACAGTTGGATCAAAAACCTCTCTATAGTCTTAATTTGCTGAGGAATCGAACACTAACCTTATCCAAACCAAAATGTTAGCAGGGTTTGATCCCTAAACATAATATTAGTACAAGCTTTGACTAAGTTATTTAGTTAAAACATTACATTAAAAGCAATTTGAATAACTGTAAGACTAATTATATCTTAATTAAACCTCGCAATGCTACTACTCTCTTCATGTAATTATTTAACCTTTCCACAGACCACCATGTGTGTCTCTCTGTTCTTTTTAATAAGATTAACAAAGATGATTATGTCAAAGCATTTTACAATTAATAAATAAAGAGACCCCTTTTGCAGAAAAATGCTTAACCGTGCTGGGACCCAATGAAATAATTGAAATCCTCTATGGGGCATTTTGGCAAAAGCCTTCACAGTAGGCTTAATTTCAAAGAATGTATTTCTCTTTAAAAAACAAATTACCAGTATAGCTGTGACAATATTGTTCAAGATTTGTTTTTACATATGCATCTGTTGATCTATGCTTGCATCAGTCCTTTGTGGAGCAAAAACAGTTGAGAGATGGTCAGTATTGTTTTCAGTCTTTTTTTCCATTTAAAGTTTTAG
The DNA here is from genome assembly GCF_036373705.1 of Amia ocellicauda. Classification (NCBI taxonomy): domain Eukaryota; kingdom Metazoa; phylum Chordata; class Actinopteri; order Amiiformes; family Amiidae; genus Amia; species Amia ocellicauda. The sequence continues at coordinate 8,946,014 of NC_089858.1, read as the reverse complement.
TATTGCTCGTTCAACACTAGGGCTTTATGAAGCTTCCCTCTCCCGGTTAGAGTTATGAGGGCCAATTTAAATGATAGAAGATTATTATTTTCTCTCTCTCTGTGTGCCAGGATTTTGAAAACTGCCAGTGAATGGCTGATTTGCATGAAATAGGCAATTGCTTGACGTATTTTTGGAGCTTCAAAGGAACCCTACATCCGTGTAATATTGTGTGATGGTGATGTTATCTTTCATGTTAAAACTAATTTGAAATGTGGAAATAAAATGAATGATTAGGTTTTTGCGCAATCAAGGTGTTATTTTTCTGCCTATTGCTGTCATTTTCATTTCTGAATGTCTCATCACAGCCTTATTAGAACACGATTTCCATGACATTACACACCATCACGCAGACTCATTAGGAGGTGGGAACCATTGATTTTCATTTCATGGAAGTCTGGATGAGTTTTTCTTTCCCATTTTATATATTGGTCTCTATAAAGAAACGTAAGCTATCATTTCATGACCTGGTTGGTAGGGAATATGTTAAGTTTCAAAAGAAATCATAAGGTTGGCAAAGACATTAAATAAGGCTTTTATTTGAGTATATGCTGACTGATTTTGAAAATGTTCATTTTTTAAATATTTTTATCAATGCAGAGGAAATTGTTCTGATGTCTGTGAAAATAAGTGTTTCACAAGATTGTTTGTCTAATATAAAAAGATGAATTGTATTATTTCTATTTCTATTCTTTGTTGGTCCATTTTAACACTTCTGTTCGTCTGCTCTATAACAAAGAACTCCCGTTCCCTTCCCTTTTTTTCAATCTTTCCTTATTGTGATCTGGGCTCCAAGATTGTATTTGGCCGCTGTTGGTTTCCGTTTTGCTTTGTCTGCTTCTTTGCCAGCCAAGAATGAGTTTCCAGGCCTGCTCAGTATTACTACTGTGGCAGTATACACCTCATTGTGAAATACTGAGCAGATATAGGAATATCTCTTGATGTTCTTTGGTTCTGGCAGGAATCCTGGGAAGACTTGAGGCATCTGTAGTATTTTTTTAACTGCAGAATTGTATATCATACTTAAAACCGTCTCCGCGTTTTATCTTGGAATCTGAGCCACCAAGGGTGCTTTTCTTTAATTAGTGGTTTGGGCTAGGCTTCTGTTTTTTGTCATTTTGGTTCTTTACCCAGGCTTTTGATTATGTCATTTTTACCCAGGCTATGCAGCAGTCGAGTTTTATTGAATATTCCTGATTGATTTTTTAAGAGAGCAGGTTTCACTTTAAACTGGAGACAACCCTGTTCATGCAAAGATCAGATGTTATGCCTATTCCCACACTTTCACTACCATTCAATAATTAAAAGTAAGTGTCCTGAGAGGATATGAACAACATAACATATTTATGTGTTAATCATGCTTGCAAGGTATGATTTTGGCTGATTTATATCAGGCTTATAATACAGGATACTAACTAAGACATTTACTGATAAAATGTAATGCTGCTTTACTTCTGACAAACTTGATTAGTAACTGGGAGTTTTTGCATGTCCTCAGTAAGGAAATTGAAAATACCACTGCATACATTTATTTTTTGCTATTTTCCTGTATCCCATATCCTGGATTAACAAATAAATCAAATGGTCAGGTCTCAATCAGCAAAGAATTTGCTGTGTAAAATGAGAGGAGAAATCGTTTAATTTAGATTCATAGCGGAGACTTTCTATTAACGTTGATTGATATTAAAACCATAGACTTTAAATGAGGGAATAGGCAAGTTATAGTCTCTCAATGTACAATAATTCTTTTTTTTTAAATGTTCCTTTTCAATTGGTATTATGTTTGCATTTAAGCAGTGTTAAATGGCATTATATTAAAAAAAAAAACATAAATTTTCCTGTTCTAGCCATGTACTAATTCTCTCCTATCACTGAGTACTGTGGCTAGGTTATCATCCCCTTCATAAAATAAATATTGCTGTTGTAGGGGCAGCATTCCACTTAATAGAATAAGATACAAAATCAAACAAGAAAACAGTCTAAGTATGACTGGTCTGTGTCTTGCTGCCATGGTAGCTTTGGTTTTATTATTTTGCAGAATATTGTATTCAGTGTTTTGAGTTGCCACCTTTGAAGAAACCACGTCCAGTTTCACAAACTGTTCTTCCTGTCCTCTTTGCAGGTCTTGCAAACATTTCCTTCTTCCGCAGATGAGATGCTATGGGCATTAGCAGACAAAAGCATGGTGTGGAAATCGCCAATTCTTGTAGAAGATTAACCTTAGATTTCTAAATGGTCAGCATAAGTTAAACCTTTAAGGTGGATCATTACATTGCTTCCCTGTTTGGGTAATACAGGTTATAGTTTGTTTACTGTCTGATCGAAGGCTTAGAAGGAAGCCAAGGGAAAGATAAAGAGCTCTGGGCTGTTAATTGTATTTTTCTCGATACTTCCTTTTAACTGTAAGTCTCTTATTTTATATATACAGAAACCCTGACAGGTGCTAGATCAGCTGTTATTGTTATTGAAAACATTCATGTGGAATGATTTATTAGCCTCCCAATTTGAAGACTTGGGCATGTTTGGAACAATTCCCATGTAAGAATGAACAGGTTATAAAAATGCCTCCATTCATCACTGTTTGACTGAAGGGGTAGAGTGAGATACATGACATATTGCATAAATGCTACGTGATTTATGCCTGTGATGTAAAAGAGGTAAGCGGGTAAGCACTCGGGACAATTTGCAACAGCATTCAAAATGCCGTTCGCCTGTTAGTATAGTTTTCTTGCTCAAATCTCATTGTTCTCTTTGGGGGAGCTATATCATAAGAACATAAGAAAGTTTACAAACAAGAGGAGGCCATTCGACCCATCGTGCTCGTTTGGTGTCCATTAATTTCTAAATGATCCAAGGATCCTATCCAGTCTGTTTTTAAATGTTCCCAAATTTTCAGCTTCAACCACATTGCTGGGGAGTTTGTTCCAGATTGTGACTACTCTCTGTGTGAAGAAGTGTCCCCTGTTTTCCGTTTTGAATGCCTTGTAGCCCAATTTCCATTTGTGTCCCCGGGTGTGTGTGTCCTTGCTGATCTGGAAAAGCTCCTCTGGTTTGATGTGGTCAATGCCTTTCATGATTTTGAAGACTTGGATCAAGTCCCCACGTAGTCTCCTCTGTTCCAGGGTGAACAGGTTCAGGTCCTCAGTCTCTCAGTAGGACATTCCCTTCAGACCTGGAATGAGTCTGGTTGCTCTCCTCTGAACTGTGGAGCCCAGAACTGTCCACAGTATCCAGATGAGGTCTAACTAGTGCATTGTACAGTCTGAACATTACTGCCCTTGTTCTCAATTCTACACTTTTGACAATATACCCTAAGACTCTGTTTGCCTTTTTTATTGCTTCCCCACATTGTTTGTATGGAGAAAGTGAGGAGTCCACATAGACTCCTAGGTCTTTCTCACACGATACTTCATCTAGTTCTATTCCTCCCACAGTGTCATTATAGTGGACATTTTTTTTACCTACATGTATTACCTTGCACTTGTCCACATTGAATATTATCTAAGTCCCTTTGAATAGCCTGTGCTGCCGAGATTGTATCTGCTGAGCCACGTATTTTAGTATCATCTGCAAATTTGACAAGTTTGCTAACTATCCCAGGTCCAGATCATTAATATAGATTAGAAAAAGCAAAGGCCCTAGTACTGATCCCTGTGGAACTCACTAACAACCTCACTCCAATTAGAAGCAACTCCTCTAATCAACACCCTGTTTCCTAGACATCAACCAGTTCATAATCCATCTACTTACATTACCCTGAATGCCTACAGCTTCCAATTTGAGGATCAGTCTTTGGTGTGGAACCTTATCAAAAGCTTTCTGAAAATCTAAGTATATCATATAATATGCTTTCACATGATCTACCGCTGCAGTTGCATGTTCAAAACATTCTAATAAATTAGTAAGACATGATCTGCCTCGTCTAAACCCATGTTGACTATCTCCAAGAATATGGTTTTCATTAAGATGCTCTATTTTCTGTCTAATCATTTTTTCCAACATTTTACAGGTGATGCAGGTGAGACTGATTGGTCTGTAATTTTTCTGGCTCAGTTTTGTCCCCTTTCTTGTGGATTGGTATGACATTTGCTGTCTTCCAGTCAGTTGGCACATCCCCTGTTCTAAGTGTCATTTGGAATATTTGACTTAGCGGCCTATAAGAATCAATCATCATGCATGGACTGTATAAACACAAATTGGTAGCTTTGTTTCTGGTACCAGGACCTCACATTTGCCTTTAAGATTACTAACACACCTGAACTGAACATTTTCAAGGCATATTTTTGTGAATCTAATAGAAGTAGATCGGTGGCCAGGTATAGGTGTGGTCTACAACTGTTAAATAGTATTCCTTGATATAGAGTTATGTTCTTGGTTATAAGGGACCAAATGTTGCTGACTGAGATGTGACTTTCATTTAGAAACAAATTGTGGAAAACTAAGATCCAAGCTAACTAACATGAGACTCTTTAACACTGGTCTCAGGAGTTTTTCTTTTCTTTCTCTTCTGTAGCCTTGCAATTCCCAGCAGTGGCCCATCCATAAATATTTAAGAACTGGTTTTTAAAATCCTCAGGCTTGAGCTCTGACAGGCTCTTTGTGAATTTCAATGCTCCAGTCCGCCATGCATAAGCCACGGCCATTAAAAAGCTCATTAAAGGTCAGCAGAGAACTGAGATGTTTGCTTAAAAGAGAGAGCGAGAGTGTGAGAGAGAGAAGATTCAAAAAATGTTACAGTGACTGTTGAATGATAGTGTGTCAGTTCCACTTCTAGGTAGCTAGCTTCCTGTCCCGTTGGGTAGCTGAAATTGCTCTTGGTTACATGCATGATCACAACGGTAAACTTTAAAAGAAATCCCTATTGCTGAAGACTACATCCAAAGTTGAAATGGCCTATCATAGAATTTACTGAGAGTAATATAGTTAGATATATAGGGAGATAAGAAAGATGTCTATAGGTAGATACAGAACAGTTATGTAGGTTTAACTGTGGTCAAAGGTTTTTCACCGATGTGGCATAATCTGCAGCAGTCGACTAATGATTTTGAATACATATAATCCCTAAATGGATAGGCTCAAACTTTGTATGTCTGTTGTCACACAAGCTCATACCCATAATAATTAATGAATTAACCAAAATCTAAGCACTAGACCCCATTATAACAGGGCTAGTGGGTTTTACTTTTATCCAAAGAAGGAGTTTTAAAATAAGTCGCCATCATTTTACCATAACATTATGGGCAACACATTTGTCGTTAAGTACAATGTGAGAACTTCTTAACTTTGAATTTGTGTGTTTTGTGTGTGTGTGTGTGTTTGTGTGTGTGTGTTTGCGTGTGTGTTGGAAGTATTTAGAGAGAATATTTAGGACTTTAGTGTATGATCCACATCCCACAATTCTTTCTCAAGCCGTAGTTACATATGGGGATTAATTATGCATTCCTTTGTACACTTATCTGATTATTCAGTTGGACAGCAGGATTCTTGACTGAATAAGAGGCATACTGTACATTTTAATTAATGTATGTGTGTGCATGGGCTCTCCAGACATTGGGAGAAGGTTCCTGCAAAGATAAGTAAACTGTACTTTCTGGTGTAAATACAGAAATCTAATTAACGGAGCCAGTGAAATTATAGCAGCTGGCAAGAAGCCACAGAGCCATTCCAGCTCACAAGCCTTTTCAAAAATCCAAAACAGCTTGAGCAGGCAATAATGATCCCTCCCATCTTTGATTTCAGCTGGCACAGATATTTTTGTTTCCAGTGGGATTATCAAATACATGTGGTTAGCTGTACTAATTCTATAACATTTTTGAGATATATTTTTATTATTTTTTATATGGGCTGAGCATCACGCTTGTATACAAATTGACACAACCTACTCAAATATAGCACAGATAATATAAAAAAGAACATGCCAATCAAGAGCAAGTTGTCTCATAATATTTGCAATAACCGAGTATCAAAGGCAGTAACTGGTAAACTCTGTTATTTTCAAATTTTCCATTTGTATTTATATAGCAATTAGGTATGTATCTGCCAGCAACAAAAAATATGTCCTTCAATGTTATATAAGCAATGACTGTAAGCAAAATAGGTACTTTGGTAATTCTTTTTTTAACCTCCTAGTCCTGTTTCTACTCTGCGAAAGGCATCCTTATAATTAGGTATCTGAATTGTTTAGATCAGTTATTCTAATATTGCTGCCAGGGTAACCTTTTAAAAGAAACAATTTAATGACCCTTAAATGTGAACAAAATTAATTGCAGTTATCAACTCCCAGCAGTTTTTGCAGGATCATGAACGAACAATGTCTGCCTGCTGGCCATTCTTATTACTGTACCTAAAAGCGTGACTTTATGATGGCCATTACTAGATGCACCATTGCCCACATCTAAGTCAACAGTGAGAATGGCATTGTGGGATTACAACTTGGCGCAAATATTAAATACATGATTTCAATTTGCCATAAATATATGCCTACTAAAAGATATGTACGAATATCTTTTATGTCTTTATATTAGGAAAACATACCGGGTCTTGTCATATGGTAGTGTACTACATTGCTATTAGATATTTCAATAATTGTTTATTCCATGAAAGGAGGGTTTCAAATTAAAAGCAGTTATAACATATAAGCCTACAAGTTGTTACATAGCTTTTTTTTGTATTAACTGTCCTGATCTTAAACCTAACATTCTGAAGCACAGACCAGATTTTCAGTGTTTTTTGCCAGGAGTACATGCTGCTATTGTACGTATACAGGTAATTTGTGTATAATTCATTTTCTGAATTAACAGAGCATGGCTAAGCTTTTGTGTGTTTGATGAGGGGTGGAGGACTTTTACCTGTAGACTCTGAACAACACAAACTAGTCACAGTTGTGTGCTTCAGTACAGTGAAGGTGTCTCACATAATATTTGGACATTTTGACTGTGCAGTTCTGTATATTAACAATGAAGATGTCTTTCACATCTGGACAACAGATCACCAGTGTATTGATGAAGGCCTAGCTGTTACTGCATTGTCCTTCACCACACCAGATAGATTATTTTTATATGTTTGTTTTTTTCCAATTGAATTCCAATCATCCAGGTCCAATGGAGTTTTATCTTTTACCTTTTTTTTTCTTCTTGTTTCCAGAAACGGCAACCTCCTTTTTTTCTTACAAAAAAAATATATTTGCTTATAGCTGGCAATGCGGTAGAGTCATAAATCAGTCAACGTAACTGACATGATGTTTCTGTGATCTTTGAGTTGGATATGGCACAACGAATGGGGACAGCTGCAGCCTTTGACAGGAAGATAAAGTTGTTCAAGAAGACAGTGAACCTCCCTTGAAAGCGAAGTATAGGCAAGGCACGGCCAGTGTATCTTCTTTTTCTTTTTTTCCCCTCCTATTCTGATGTTGCATCAGAAATGATCTCTGTTCAAGGTCAGTGTTATTGCGTCTGCCTCCCATCCTGCCTCTAGAACTGCAGAAGGTGAGAATGCAGAGAAATGGGTGGGGATTAGTGGAGGAGTGCCTTGCTGTGTGCATATGAAAATCTTATTTTTTATTGTGCATGTGCAGAGGGCTCATTAATCTGAAGGGAAACATAAATGTCTGTTCCCTACAGCTCAAACAAAAGAAACGCACCACACACATGTCAGCAATTAATTGGCACCGCTTTATAACTGTTCTTTTGTGCCTGTTGTTGAAAATCAATAATGATAACGGCAAAAGCTACCGAAAAAGCTTGCAATTATATTGGCTGACAGCTCTATAAAGAAGCTTCACCAGAGGAACCTGACATGTGTTTGCTGCTGTACGTCTTCACAGGCTATTCAAATGAAGAAACGTTCTCCATTGTCTTTTGCTTTCAAGACCTGCGTGTTTTTTTTCAGCCCTAGTAGGAGGACAATTATTTTATTGGTTTGTCAAGGCTGTTCTCAGACTTGTCCGTTAAAGAGTACAAAACTTAAAGAAAGTTTACAGATGGGGATTTTGGTTGCTTGGTTTTCATTAGCTTTAAAGCACAAAAATCACATTAACACTTTACTAGAACCATCCATGTGATTTCAGAAATACTCCCCCCACAGAATTGCAAGTAAAATCAGTCCCATATGCATTTTTAAAACTTTTAGCTAGCAGACATGGATCCTGACTGCCAAGATGCCATTGGATCCAGCATAGGCCAAGGTATGAGAACAATCAAGTGCATTCTATCTTTAAGATCCAACGTGCCTCATTTAACTGTAAATGCATCTGAACCAAAGTAAAATTATGCATGTTTGTGGGTGTGCGTGTGTGTGCTCATGCATGCCTTATTCACATCTCCTTTTGGGACAAGTTTCAAAATATAAGAAATTCAACACCATGACCCACTTTCCACTGAATGCAAGAGGATAAAACAGCCATCTTGAATTCACAAGAGGCGTACAATGTGAAAAATCTACCACTGTAGTGGAAGCCTTTTGAGGGATTTTAATCATCAAGATTACTTTCTGGTTGCCTCCTAGACAGCTAATGGGAAAGCATTTAGCATCGTCTGCACATTAAGTGCCCTGCAGCCCTTAATCTGCTTTGAAGGAGACATTCAAGAATCCATACCAGTTATAGCAAGAGAGCGAACCCAATCTTTGGAAGGAGGTCCAATAGACCGATACACAGATTAGCAGGAAAGGAATGGAGATGTCTGCATCAAGAACGATCTACATTGTTGGGATATGCAGCTGGGTTTGTGAATCTTGGTGATAAAGGTATAAAGATGATAACGGAGAAGTTATGCATGATTTAAGAAAAGGTAGCCTACCAATACATGCAGCACAAAGACCCCTCAGGTTGTGATGGCAATGGGTACAGTCTTTATGCAGTTTGGTAAGAAGGGAGATTTAAGTTACAAATAACATTACAAATGAGGCAGCAATGTGACACATTTCTTCACATAGTAGGAGTTGTTTTGATTAATATTTTACAATCCACACAAAAGTATTAATATTTATTCATAGGTTAGATTTGACATAGAATATTATGACTTTCTTATTTTTGTTACAAGCTTTTAGATATCTTGTTATATGTCAGAGAGAGAACAATAAGACATTTCCTACAATTAATTATACACACACACACACACACAACTATTTAACAATATTATTTTCATATGCAGCTATAATTAGCTTTTTCATTTTGGCCGAGTCAGGAAATTGTATACAGGAATGTTGCCTATAAGCTTTACTATTTCATCTTTTTGGAAGCCTTAGACAATAGATTATTAGTGCTTAGGTGGACCAAGTCAAGGACCTTGGTGTGCTTTAAATAGCCTATATTCCAGACAAAAATACTGTTGAAGCTCCAGAAGTGTTACCTTCTGTAGTCACTGCTTGCATTTACCCCCAACAAGTCAAAACTATCTTAAAAGTAGTAGAATAAAAACCAAATCCACCTGAAACATTTAAAAAGTACTAATTCGAATAGGGAATAATTTAGGCTGTCCTACAGTGCAGTGTCTTTCAGCAGAAAATGACCCGCTGTACGGCTGATTGGAAAATCAAAGAGATGATAATGGCTTCTCAGAGCCTGTGGAGATAAAGTGCACTGTGGTAATCTTTTTGAATCATTGAATGCTGAATATTTTAAGAGAAGCAATAAAGACATCATGAACTATTCAGAGATAATGGAAAGGAAACAGGACTCAATCTAATTAGCACACCTATAAGGTTCAGCCATGGACATAGCTGTCACTTTGAAAGCATTAAAAAATGTATTTGCAACGATGGCTTTTTGAAATCAGTCTGAAAAGTCAAGGGTGATGTCTACACTATCACCCGATATACTGGCACAACAGACAAATATCAAAAGACAGCTGTTCCCAATGTATATAATAGGGTGAAGTCCCAGCCTTGGCCTAAGTTGCTGCTGCAGTCATTTTGATAGACGGGCAGATTTTCTCCTGTGCAATTCCTCTAGCAGTGCAGGTTCACAGTGAAGGAAGCCGATCTCATCTTGATTTGCCATTTCAGTTCGACTCGGAGGTGTTCTTTGGTATTGAGGTCAGCACTTTGCGGTGGCAATGAAATATTTTCAAGTCTGTTCTCCTTGAACCCCTGTGTTACATTCCCGGCTCGGTGGCAGGGTTATATTCCATTAATAGATGTCTCAGCCCTCACTATAAAACATCACAATACATACTGGTGGTCGTGGTGTCTCTCACGATAACCAAAGTCTACAAAGCGTGTGACCATCACACCGTATGACTCATCTTAAACAAAACGAAAAGCACAGGTGGTGTGACATTCGGATACACTGGTCCCTGAGGAAAAATATAAAAAATTATCCCTAGGCTTTGAAACAGTTTTAATTACCAAAAAGGCTTTGAGGTGTTAAAAGTGTTTGTTGTAGGAGAAATTAGGTAATCTAAAAACGTCAGTCTTTTTCCCAGTGGGGAAGGAGCGGAGCCACCCTTTGTAAAAGTAAAGCATTTTTATTCTTACAAACATACATAAAATCTAAGAATAGTTATATGTAATAAAGTGTGTGTATATGTATATAATATACATGAGAACCTGTGTCTATTTAGATGTAATATCTGCCATTAACCCTGTCTCTCTCTCTCTCTCTCTCTCTCTCTCTCTCTCTCACACACACACACACACGCACGCACGCACACATGCACACTCACTCACTCATAAAGTACAGTCGGTCAGTTGATATTGGTGCTTCAGAAGTGGTCCACGTTTCTGCAGAAGCCAAGAGCAGTATGAGCCCCAGCTGTGATTGAATCTCCCTTAATCTGTCACAGACACAATGCAAATCCTGTTTAAGAGCAGGAGGACAGACACGCAGATTACAGACAGATTTAAATTATACTGTTGCCTTTATATTGTATTATTAAAGAAAGCTTTAAAGTGGTGTCTATTGCCATTGTTGGGTGTCGGGTGTCATTTGTGACATGGCTGATTTCTGTTAAAGCGCAACTGTTTTGCTGTTAAGCTGTATTAATTTACACGTGCAGTAACCTGTGAAAACTAAACCCGGGAAGAGTGACATTTACAGTGGGATTAAAAATGCTGTTCTAGGGTAGGGGAGGGGAATGCTTTACCTGATACCTTTCTCGAAGCTTTGTCTTTTTGCTCTCTTTACCAAGAGGGGATTAGCATATCTCAAAGAACATTTTCAGCTAATGTTGTTTTGTCTGTAGCTGGGAAATGGAATTATATAAGAGTGTCTCCTAGAAAGAATAATATTCCACATGCAAAAAGTTAATGCATTTTAATCATGTGCACACAAAATGAGCATCGTAAAATGCAAGGAAAGACTATCTTACGTTTCACCCTGTTAAACGGCTAACTTGATGCTGTCTGTTCTCTTTTATTAATGTGTGTTTAAAAGTGTGCCTCAAGGTCACCAGGGTTTGAGAAAGGATTCCTTCTGCCGTATTCTTCTGATATTAATAGGATACTTCATTGCCTCTGGTAACGGCCATGTGTATAATCTAAATTTGTGTTTTAGGGGAGAGAAGCATGCAATCAGTCATTACTTAATGATGCTGCCTGAGGTAAATAATGATCAAGATTTTGTGGGCTGTCTTTTGGTTGTTACTTTCACTGCAGGCGGAAAATAAAATAAATGTAATAGTAGAATATGAGAACTGCACTAGGGCAGCTTAGGGATGTAGTATACAGTTTCTGCTGTTATTGCTTTTGTCTGGAGTGCTGTACTTGCTCTAGATTCTTTAATTTCAAATTAGTTCAAACACAACCCTCGGTAATTAAGCCTTTATCATTCCCCGGGCTCATAATAGGTACGCAAAGAACTGATTACAACAACTAATGCTGGGTTTAAGATAGTGTACCCGAGCCATGCTGGGGCAGCACCGATCAATTGATGTCGCAAATAATGAACATGCTGAGTAGCAAGTTGATGATGCATTATGTATGTTAAAAACATGTATATTTTATATTTACATTGTGAGGTTTTGTATAGTGTAAAATTAGGTAGGGATTATATTTACTATTAATTCATGATTAATAAATAATGCAAATATTACTAATTTATTTTTGTGGGTTTTCAGAATTTGAGATCATTTTTGTAACCCCACCCACAGCTCCCTTCTGCCCGGAGCCAGAGGCAGATATCTTACGAGGCCAGAGTTTCATGGTTTAGTTCTGGCTCGGCTTGGGTATTTATTAGTGGAAACGCACCCAGGCCCTCACGGTACAAATCTGCCCAGGTGTTGACAATGCGATGGCAATCAAAGTTGTTCTTGGCTATTTCTTTGGTAAGTAAATCTTTCTGTGCTTTACTCTGTTGTTATGAAATATGGCAGTAAAATAAAGCATTAGTCCCCAATAAAAGTCCAGCTGGAAATTGATGTGTCATTCTGGAAGTAATCCCAGGGGCGTAATGTGTTCTATAGAAGGACTTCAGCCTCTCTGTACTGTGCAAGGATTGTTCAATCCAGTCGTTTCAGTACACCCTGCACTAAGAAAAGAGAAACCATTTTATAAACAAGTTCTGCAAAAGCCCCCCCCTCCCAGTCCCACATGCACACAACTTCCATTCGGATTTATTTGCTATTAGTCACAGATGGTAATTTCCCTCCAGTGCCTTTATTTTACAGTTGTTTTAGAGTTCACCACTAGGTTACATGTCAAATTTGGACATCATCATGCATTATTTAAGGTGATTTTATTAAGTTGAGCCAGAATTAAAGGCACATACAGAAAGGGTCTGGAATTATTTAACCGAGATTGTTGCGCCACCATACATAATTCCCTTGAGGCCAGAGAAAAAACTAAAAACAAGAAAGCTGTAAAACACCCTTAATAAAGAGCTGCCTGTGTCGAGTCCAGGCAATTACCTACAAAGGAGGTGAATACACAATCAGCAGCCACAATCAAACTTTTTCTCTGGAGACGAAGCCGCACGGTGCTCGAACCAACACCTCTTTGAGGAGAGGAGTCTGAAATGCACAGAAGTCATGTGTGGAATCCTAACACAAAATCAAGGCAATCTCTAGGATTTATTGATTCGTACTCAACAGCAATAACCGCTTGGATGTACTTCCTTTCTTCCCTGCAGTTGTACATATTGCCTCATTAATGAATACACTGCAAACCTAAAAGTATTAAGGAAAATAAAAGGTTAGTCAATAACATGTGGTCATTTGCAGAGTTTGTGTGTGTTTGTGTGGTTAAGTCTTACAGCTTGTCTATTAATTAAAGAGTCACTCATTATTATTTCATTCAGTTGACCATAATTAAAAAAGTAATACATTGCAATTGAAAGGAGTATTATTCCCATAATGCCAAAATCATTAAAAATATTAATATATATGTGGACATAATACTACATTGAGATTTTCCAATAATTTATTTGGTCATGCCTTAAATTCTCTAAACTGAACCAGAATTGGGGTCACTTCATTTTGTCTAATTCCACACAAACTCAGTCTAGTCAATTTCCATTTCAGTTCTGTAACTCAATTTTATCCAACACCAATTCCAGAACTAAACTGGAATTGAATTGGATTGCCCTTAACTCTGAACTACACAAAGACCCACATGAAATCAAAACCTCTTTCCACCTCTCCAGTAGCAGATTCAGCACGCATCATTTGATGGTGGCTTGCTTGTTCGGTTCCTTCACGCTATGGAAAGGTTCTGTCAAGTATTAGGCTTTGAACAGGCATTGCGTGAATCGAGTGGGATTTGTGACATGATCTGGGCCAAAGAAGGAGAGGTTGCTGTCTCTTTTCTGGGCCTTCAGTCTGACTGTAAGAGGTTAACAATTAGTATTGGTTCTGGGTAATGTTTTTAAAAGTCCTCCTTCCTTCTGTTTAGCATCCTCCTTCCCCAGAGTTCTGACAAAACAGAAGCCAGTTTGACAGATTACCTGAGCGTGTGCTGTAAAACCAGAACATGGCATACCGCGCTTGCACAAAATACACAGGTGAAGCTGAACAAACACTGTGTTGAAATAGTTACAGTACAGCTATGCTCCAGTTTAAACCTGTCATGACGAGAGATCTAATTGCATTTATAAACCTGACTGATGTGCTGTGATGCTGTCCCTGTCGATTAAGTACTGTCGTAATGGTAAACTTAAATGAAGATGAGATCACCAGGGGGCAATTGTAATCTGATTTTGAAATGTAAACTTAAGTTGATATTTTCTTTTTTTTTCATGAATGAGTAGTCAATACAAATTATTATGCCATATACTGGCTTGTCAGATACTTTACTTTGAGTGCCTGCAGGTGGAAATTAAATTCTTGGTGAATTTTCAGGACATTTCTGACATTCAGTTGTTAGTATTAGGTGCTCAGCATTCATATGCACACATGCATATATCTGTAAGAACTTAATCTCATGCCATTCAAAGCTATGTGTCTGGAGAGAAGGTTAAGTGCACATGGTGTCTGAGGATCCTTAAAAAGTATGAAAAAGTCTTAAATTTAACTGGCCAATATCTGCACACACGTTCTACAAATGGCAGTTACAAGTTTGTTAGAAACCAGATTTAGTGTTTCTCAGTTCCCTTATGTTACAATTATACAACAATTTGGTTATATGAAAAGTGGACCATTATTATTGGACCATTATTATTTCTCTGGGTCATGAGTTACCTGATGCTTATCTCACAGCTGAGAAATGTCTCACTAATGACATGAACATTGATATTTCAATAACCTGCGAGATATGGGAAGAAAATGCCTGTAAGCAATGCCCAGAATTAAAATTGATGACGCGTGGCATTGGGCAGTTAAAATGTCCTGCTGATTCCTTAAAGTGGATGATGTATTAGGTTTTCTTACTACACAAGGGTCAATAATAGGCTTAAATCAGGCAACAATATAAAAACACTCAAGAAGAGATATGTTCCAAAGGTCAACAAGCTCCTAATAAGGGCAGGAAAGGGCTCTTTATTGCCTCTTTATATACAAGCTTAGAGGAATATATTCACTGAGGTTGAATTGGCATTTGCCTTGAACTGATCCATAAAGATTTATGTTGATGGTTGTGTGGGTGTGTTTGTTCCTAGCCCTCTGACCTCAAACCTTGCACATCCACAGAAAACTGTTTTTAAAGTGGTGTCGCAGGGTCAAATTAATGTTTTAGACCAACTGACCCCTTTATCTGACCACACACCATTCTGCCTAGCAGTCTGATCAACCATGCTCTTGCACAAATTGTTCAAGCAAATAAAACAAACTTACGAAAGCATAGTTCAATTTATTTTAACTGCAGACATTTGGTCCCAAATCAATCTTGAAATGTCAAGCCCTTTAGTATGGTTGTGTAGGAGCCAACAACGTGTAAAACATGAAAATGGCTAAGCAATGGGATTCTTAGTTTTCTATCCCTGCGGTGTTTCAAGGCAAATTAATTATTCATGAAGTGGATATAAGAAATTTCAATAAATTAGTGCAATACATACTATACCTACAGTACATGTAAGGAAGCTCAATAATATGCAGAAGAAGGTAAAATCTGAGTTTAGGAGACTTAAGATAATCGCCTGCTGCACCATTTCTGAGTTTGATTCATTCCGTTGTATTTTCGTCATTGGGAAGCGCTATAATACTCCCTATCAACTCGGTAGTCATCAGCACTGAAGAGTCTTCAGATGCGATTAACAGGGCAGGAAATTAACATGGCAAATGATGGATTAAAAATAAATAAAAGGAGATAATCAGACTGATCTCCTTTAATAGGGTTTGAAGCAAGCAATAAGTGAAGCAACAGAAACCGGATGCACACACCTCCATTAATCCAGCACTGTGGCCATGGAGAGGAGCTGTGATAGGACACGTGGTGTCTTGGGTGATTTGACTTTGGATAGCTTTGTGGTATTTGAAATGGTTACATTACTCTTACAATGGCTCAAGTACATGTTTTCTTTTCTTTTCCCCTCTTTGTTATTGCAATGTCTGTTGGGTTTCATTTAGTCTTTCTAGTCTAGTCTGGACATAATAAAGGAAAGCCTTTTAAAAAAATGTGAAGCTTTTCAAACATTTTATGATTTTCTAAACAGAACTGAACCACAGACCACAGACCTTGATTTGGCTAACTGAAGGGGAAAGAAACCAAGCCAATATGATAGCTCTGTAATACTGTATAAATGAGGTTAAGTTCTAAAACTCTTTTCATGCAAGTCAATGTTATTCTAAATATTTAATTTAAGAAAAGCAAATGAACTAGAATGACCGTCGAGCCATTTGAAGAACATGTTTTTTTTCTGTTTTTGTCACATTAAGAAGCTACAATGTTTGTTTTCATCGCAATAAGGTCTCTTAATAGGTATTCCTGTACAGATCTCGGTTGTAACAGCTATGATATTTATTTGTTCCACAAAGCTACAAAGTCTCTGTGTTTATACAGTTTGAAAGGAAAGATTTGTATTCATGTAAAATAACAGACTGCAACAAGAAAGTACAATTCTCTATATAAAGTCTAAAAGTGATTGAAGGATATACAAAATCACCTGCTCAATCTAACTAGACATCCCAAAGGCTCATTTGACCTTGATGATTAAAAATGAGTGTATATTTCCATGCATTTTAATGACAAATAATTATACATGTTTTTTGTCTTTGATGTAAGTAAGGCTTTCAGGAAAGAGAAACTTTGCATTTCAATTCACTATCAACTGACTTGACAACAACTTCAACAACTTCTGGGTAATATTTAACAATATTTGAAATATTGAAAGCTTGTTCTTAACCAGCAGGGTAAGTAAACACTTCAAATGATTTTTCCTTATCTGTTCCTAATGTGTCTTTCATTCTGTACCAGATGTTCAAGGTTACCATGAACTATGATCAATACAATATCCGTTAATTTACTTTTAACAGCTGATCAAACGGAATATTTCGGAAAGCCAAATGGACATTGATTTGATAGTTTTTTTAATCTCAAATACATAAGTTCTGATTTTTCTTTTAAACTTTTATCATTGATAAAATTACATACTTTATCCACTCTATCTTTTCTATCTACCTCTATTGTACTCAGGTGAAGGCAAAAGGATATGAAATTGCTTTTTGTTAAAGAGATAAATTAGCCATTTCACTTACTTTACGTTACTTACTTACAATTTTAATCTTATTGTACAGACCCATCATTTCAGATCAGTGCTGCGTGTAGAAAGAAATTGGGCCTAACCTGTCAGCACAGAAGGATGTGTTTTGAAATAATGATGTGTGAGAACAGGACAGCAAAAAATGTATCTCCATCATGCAAGTATATTGAGCTTCAGACAACAATACATTTGGAAGTAGCATCTGCCATTTCTTTGGACTGAGGCAGAATCATGTTGTGGGCTGTAAAATACACCTTTGGGACAATGTAGTTCTATTCTTCTCTAAATCTGGGAAATGTGGACCACGCTTTTGAATATTTATGCTGGAGCAGTGATTTTTATGGAGTAATTAGGGACTGATGCAACTGCTCATCCACGTGGCTGCTGCTTTTTGTACTTTGGGTTAGACTGCATTGCCTACTTGTCAATTCTGCAACTATAATTACTATGTTTTTTCTTCTTTTGATGTTGCAAGAGCAAAAAGCCCAGTTCTCTGAAGTTTCTAAGTCTTTGCTTTGTTCATTGTTTTTATTTGTATTTCTTTGTTTTACTTTGATAAACTAATGCCAGCAATATGTTGCACATGGAACATTTTTAATGAGATTTAATGATCGCTTAATAGAGATTCACATAGTGTAGTTGGCCAAGGCTGTTAAATATTAACTTGCAAAAATTAAATAAAAACAGCATAGTGAGCTACTGAGGGACAATTGCTGAGATTCATTAAAAAATACAATGCTAGAAAAGCAACTGATTCCAAAATTTTTTATCCTCCCCAACATTTCTTTATACATGTAAATACACATTAGATTTTTTTTTCTTCTGCTTTCTATTCATTCAGTTCCATACCGCAAGGTCCCAGTGGTTCACAACTGAGATCAGAGATGTTAAGATGGAAAATTTTTAAAATTGCAATTAGCTGATGTGACAATCGCGAGGCATTTGCATATCTGTTACAAACTCAATAGAAAAGGGCAAGCTGCCCTTTCTCCCTTGAGTGAAGCTGAACAAAGCAATGTGATTACTAATTAAATCTTAGATTATCTCAATAGCATACAAATTATATGCAATACACCATTAATGTCTTGGCCTCCCCCTGTTATAAAGTAACAGTCAAATTATGGTCTGGGTGGCGCTTGGTTCTCAGCGCACTGCAGAGACCTGGAGTCCTGCTTTGCTCTGGTGAGTTAAACTCCTCTGTCTCTCTTGACAGTTTCCTCAGTACTCTGTGTAATGAGATTTCATGAGCAAGAACTTTCTATATTTCTCTCATGCACTGATGCACTCCATGACCTGCCTAGAATGATTATGAAATTCCTTAACTAACTTTAAAAGCTAATTCCTCTTCCTTAACTTAGTAAAGTTGCTCCATTTGTTTTAAAGTTTTCTTATAGAAACACATACATTGTTTTTTTTGTAATTATTGAACATCTGTTCTTTTTCCACTTCTCATTTTATAAAAAGGAGACAATATAAAAAGGCTATAGGTATTTGTGATTTGTGATTTTGTACCCCTCAGTGGTATATTGCTAGCCGATGTCATGCAGCAGGTTTAGATTTCACCATGCATGCTTTATCTCACATCTGTAGAATCCTCTCTGTTACTGAACATCCCTATTGATTGCTGGTTTTTTTTTTTATCATGTGACACTTCTCAGTATTTCTGACCTAGAAAGAACTATATAGAGGGTAAGTGGATACCAGATTATTTGGAGAAACAAACTGCAGATTGAACTTTTGTATTTGTTTTAGCACCCACCCACACATGTGGTTGACTATGGAGGAAAAAAAAAGATGGACTGACTCCAGTCTGAGCACAGGACTAAAGCAGGCTAGTGAATCAATATTATCTCAGTTTCTCATAAGAGAAAAGCATAGGTGAAAGCTCAATGTATGGTATTAATGTCAACTAATCGGAATGGCCTGGATAATTATCTGAAGAGTTATGAACGTCAATTAAATTGTAATAGTATTTTAAATAAAATGTGCACAGTTTTGAGATGACTTTCCACCTCTTTGATTTTTATGTCATCTAATTATTACAGCTATTTCAGATGTAGGTCCTAAAACCTGACATTGCCATTAGTAATGATACATGTTTATAAATCAGATAAAGCAGGCTTTTCTTTTCTTCAATTTCTTATCTATGTAAACTCCTGGGAATCAACCTTCCAGACAGACAAAAATAACTTGTTAACTTTCTCAAACTTACTGACTGTGAACTGTTTTTTTTATTATTTTGTGCTCTCTGGGATTATTTTTGGACAATAAGCTCTTAGAGAATCACATGTGTTCTCAAGATGAGGGCAGGTAACCTAATGAATGATTTATTGTATTACTTCTATATGAAATGATGATAGCTATTTTAGGATACAACCGGTGATTTGTAGAATATGTTTCTTTACATTGAAGAGTTCTAAAGCTTCAGGATACCATAAGAGGCCTCTGGGCACTATTTCAAAAGCAGGGATCATTTGCAGGTTATTTTATATTGAACACACATGTAATTATTCAGTTGATTAATAGCAGGTAGAGCATCAATTGAAAACACATTCTTCATAGAGCAAAACATATAAATATAAATAGTATATTATTTTCCAGTCAATGCAGCATGCTAAAAAAAAAAATATTAAAATGTATACAAGGTTCCAATTAGGGGTAATATACATTTATTCTAGAAAGAGAATGTATAATAAATCTACATTTTCAGTTCGGCCTTGTAAAGTTCAGTGGCATAATTAAGTAAGAAGGAGCATATGCTCAAAGGTTTGTTGACATCTGCCACTCATTAAAAAAGACCAGCTTTAATTCCCATACTTTTGGCATGGAGAATGGTGGTAGATGAATTAAAGACTTAGAAATAATATTGAAAATACAGTAATAAACTGGCCTAAATAACTGCATGGGAAATACATTCTGTGTAGAATGCGAAACGGTTTTGGGCATCCGTTTAAAGATGCTGAGCCCCAGAGAGAAATGTTTTATAATTCATTTTGAACTCAATGTATTTGTCACTTGGCCCCACTGCCTTCGATGCTTATAAATGTGAAATTCCTTGTGCTCCTAGCAAGGATGCATCTTAACACCAGCAGTTCGAGTCACTTGAGAACATAAGACGGTTCATCTCAGTCTTGGCTCCTATAGGCAAACACCACTCGCTCAGGGTGTATTTGAGCCATGGTCAGAAAATGGGCAACCAGTATTGACTTAGGTGATTGTAATCCTTATATAGAAAATCAGTCTTACAGGTTCCTTAGTGGCCCAGGCCTCCTCTGTAGTAGTTCAGAGATCACTGCTTCAAACCTGGGCTGTTTCATTAGCTGTGACAGGGATTCCCCAATTCTGTTCAAATTGGCCTGCCTCAGGTTGACAGGTGCTCTTGTAGTGTTATCATTGTGTCAGTGGTTTTCTGTGTGAACTGCAGGCTTGGTGTTTGAGAAGGTGCCTGTGAACGAGTGTTTGGGTGGAGATGTGTAAGCTGTCTTCATCTGTCCAGTACAACTGTTAGTGAGCGGATTTTATAGCTGCTTATTCCAAAGGTTTGGGGGAACTAATATAATAAAATTGACTAATCCAAAACTTTTAAAAATAAAATAATTAGAGCCAAGAATAACCACAAACATGGTTAAGGACTGAGATGAACCAACTGTTGACCAATTTTGTCTGCTAATCTACAGTATGTGTATGTAAAAAGAGGGATTTTGTGCACTTAATTAATTAATACATAGATCTTAAACACACACAAACATTAGAAGTATAGAGACCACATATCATCGAGAGTAAAAAGGTGTTGAAATTTAACAAGCATAATTTAAAGGGTTACTGGACATATTTCACATACAAGTCTGTCAGCCGACTGCTGAAAGGATAAGCTGATGCTATAAATCAGCTTTCCTCTCATTCTTTTGCTTCTTTCAAGTCATTTTGCTGAAGAACTACAAGTGGGTTCTGTTATTTCCCACAACTCCGCTGTAGCCTTTTACGCTTAATAAAATATCCCCAGGAGGAGCCACTCTAAGAACTTAATCTTTTAGCCTGAGAAGAAAAAAAACTGATTTCACAAGACATAAATAGCACCTTGGAAAAAAAATACTGCAGAGACCAAGAACAGTTGCCTTGGCAGCCTTCAGAAATTTTGATCCTTTTTAAATTTAATCAGAGAGCAATTCTCGCCAGTTGATGGAGCTCTGAAGTGTTGAGACATTGATGAATGGCTGGATAGCATTGACCTGAAGTGTGCTGTAAGCGCTCATAATTTCATTTCCCTCTGTGTGATTTATTAGATCAGGAACTTCCTGGACGCATTTATTCTGGATCAATAAACAGGATCACAAATTACTCAGTTGGGGGCAATTTTTTTTTAACAATGGCAAGAAAGTGCACAAAAGTAATGTGTTTATTTATGTGGTCATGTGGTTATTTATGTAGGTATTTATTTATTTATGACCTGTATTTATTTTATTTTTCCCTTTTTCCTCTTGCTCTGATTTTATTTCCCCTTTAGGGAATATCCAAGTTAAATATTCACTGATGGGCAGGTACTGTCTACTCTGGATGTAAAGTTTAATTGGAAAGAAAAGACAAGGTCCATATCACAGTATTGATTTACCCTTTCACAGCACATCAGCTTTGCCCTATAGTCCTTAAGAAAGCTAGATATAATTATTGTCAATAGATAAAGCAAGACTGGCAAAATAGCTGCCCAGATCTTACAGTTATCGACTCAGTGATGGTTTTCATTAGATGGGTTATTTGTTGGTCAGTTAGCCTCAGCCGTGGTGCTAAAGTTAATTACGCCTGGATGGATACGCCTTGTTTGTTATAATTGTGCTTGTGGTGTGTAACTTACTTCTTTTAGATGTTCTAAAAACGTGTTTCCCACATTGTGAAATAACGACCCTGGAAATTGTTCAAGGAAGAATAACCAGATTAATTCCTTGGTCTCAAAGGAATGTCATAAATAAAGAGATCAAAGGAACTAGGCGCCTGTAATCTTGAAAATTGGCGATTGCCAGTGGATTTCTTTTAAGTATGCAAAATCCTTAAAGTGATGACACGGTACTACTTGAAGCATGGCAATAAAATAAGACCTGATGTATTCATGGCTGAAAAAAGGTCTTTACACAAAGAGTCACGGCTGTCTGGGAAAAGACCAACTACCTGTGACAATAGTAACTCACTTGTAACCTTAATATTTGTTAATGTTTACAAGTTGAAAGGTTGTTGTTATACTATGGTTTTCTTGGCCTGGAAAGTTTAGAAAGTCCTGGGAAATGCTTAAGCTTGCCATGCTGTAGCAACAGAGTTGATGAGGTTTGGACTTTGCAATCACTGGAGAAGGGGCAGCCAAGCTTTCTCTAGCACTGATGGAGATTGCTGTTGGCCTTGAGTAGTCAGGCTTCTTCCTGTTGATTTATTGTATTTCTCATACCTTTGACCTTTCCTGTTGTTTATCATACTCTATGTAATCCGTTCCTCCATCTCTCAGCCTGATTGATGCATGTGTGTCTCTGCGGTTTTGTTCATTTAGTTTGCTGGTGCACTAACAAATACACATCTTCTGTTTATAAATCCTATCAAAAACTGTATTAGGCAAGTGGATGAGTACAGCATGGTAATTTGTAATGCATGTTTTTTTGTTCTTGTTGGGGTTTTTTTAAACTTAGTACTGATGAAATGGTATATTGCATCTCCATCCTAATGGCATGTTAGCAACTGTAAACACAGTGATATAGTGAAATCGTGATATGCACAGCCTGTTAAAGAAAATACATTGACATTTTAACATGTGGATTCTCCCATCTCTGCCACTTTACTTATTGAAACAGTAGAATTTATGAACTTATGAATGTGTTATTCCTGCTTCCAATGTATACATTTTTTCCATTAACGAAAGAAAATAAGAAATGTGTGTTTTCAAATGTTTCACGTTGAAACAAAATGCCTCCAGCTTCAGTAATACATTATCCACCTACTGATTTTGCTGCATTTTATTTTTTTTATTCTTTTGCATTTCATTACAATCACTGTATGTTTTCCAATTCTTTTCCAGCCTCGCCAATGAGGATCATTTGAACCTGATGGCTGAAAACCAAAATCTCTTGTCACAACAGACATAATAAACACAATTACCTTTCACTGTCACAGTGATAAAACAAGAGTCATTATTATTTAAGAGGTTCTGCAATCTTGTATTAATTTATTCACTGTAATCTGCCCCGAAGCTGAGAGCCATCTGGTGTTGTAGACCAAGGGGAGAGAAACCACATTATAGTGAGTGAGCGAACAAATGTTTTCTTAGTTACTTAGGTGTGCTTTGGTTACTGTCTTGGTGAGCCCAAAATTAATAATTTGATTGAAGAGGTTTTGTGTCCATATTGTGCTTGTGTCTCAGGTACTAAGCACAACAATGACAATGTTCAGTACTTACTAAAGTCAGTAATGTCCAGTCCTTCCACAGTGAACAAGTAAGTATCATCCTATGAAAGCTTCCTGCATTTCCATTCCTTTGGTTGGCTTGAATTGATAGTTTCAATTGTTAGAAACAGCTACTTAAATGAAGTGTTATTTTGTGCTAGTGTGATTGCCACTGGAGTGTGTTAAGTCATACATCTATTTGTAACCATGTCAGTCATTGCCACAAGATAACTTCTCACAGTGAATTTCCGAATAGCAGAATGTGTGACGTGCGTGATCTATACATTTTGCAGCTCAAGTTATTAAAGTGGTAGGAGTGCATTATGGAATATTTTTTTAACTAACTAGTTACCTCAGTGGAATATTAAAACAAATCCCTCAGCATCCTAAAGGTCAGCTGAACAGTATTTCTTGGGGAGGACATTTTTGTAATTAGTGTCACTAATGTGTCCTCTTTTGTGTTATGGCAGTGGTGCCCAAACATGGTCCTGGAGCGCCCCTATCCAGTAAGTTTTGTCAGTCACCCTAAATCGCTAATTTCAACTGACTGGGACCACATGGAAGTTATTGATCAATTAAGCAATTAACTTGTTTATTTAAGGGAATTCTGGTCATTGAGGGCTGAAAAGGGTAGTTCATTTTCTTCACACCAGATCTCTACATAACTTCATTTCACAAATCACCTACTTAATTGATCACATTGAAATGGTTCCAGGTGTAATGAAATTCATAATTAAAGGTTACCTATCAGATCTGTTGGATAGGGGCCCTTGAGGATTGGGTTTGGGCAGCTCTGCTTTATGGCATTCTTTAGTTCTACTTTTATGAATAATACATATAAAAAGGAGAGAGTGAGGGGACAGCATAATCCTCTCTTCTGCTCCCTGAATGGGATGTAGCTGGATATTTTTTAATGTAATAATCGTTCAATGTCGAGCTCCTAACATGACAAAGCAAAGAAATGCTCAATGTTAATAAGGAAATGTAGTTTTTATTTGTTAATTATTGTTTCATAAAATATCCTGTCAGTTGAGCTTGAAGTCTATATTTTGTAAAATTTCCACAGACCCCGACATTCAATACCTGCTTTTTCTCCACACTGATAAAAGCTCTCCTCTTGCTAGAGTTGTTCAGTCCTCCAGCATGAACCAGAAATCGATGGAGTGATATTAGTTTCTTTTAGACACGTGTTAGGCAGCACTTTAGATATGTGAGGAATATGTGGCACAGAAATTGTAAACATTCTTAGTCTGCTTTTCACTTCAAGTACTTTAAGGAAGGGCAGCCACAAATCGGATTTATACTCCATTAGGAGTGTCAGAAGGCTTGCTTTTAAATTCCCTTCAGCCGACGAATTATTGGTCTGTGGTATTTGTAATTGCCATGGCTTATCCAAACACTTCCTCGTCTATAATGTGGAAGGATGCTACTCTTTGGTTCAGTGTAGTTTATATTCAGGCTTCGACACTCTGTGTGAAACTGCTGCTGCTTTGCTTTGATGTTCTTCAGATACATAGTTGAATTTAATATTCCATGATATGCCTGTTCAAATTAACATAAACATATATATATATTTGAATACATTTCCTGGTTTCAAGTTCTACGACTATTTCCTTCATAACTTATACATATAACCTCAGTAATTGGTTTACACACTCTTTTGTATATGGCACAGTATTAGTGAGAGATTACATGAGGCTTAAAGATGAAATCAACTTGTGAAGGGGGGCTAATGTGGTGTAATACCCCAAGCCAAATACCATGTTAACACAGTGCACTTTGAAGGATGTATCTGTACACTCCCAAGCATTTACTTATTAAAGATATCAGACTTTCTCAGTTTTATATATTGCAGTTCGATTTTGCTACCTTACGGGTGCCAGACGTTTCTGGGTCCAAGTTTATGATTTGAGGTAATCCTGGGCTAGGATGAAGTGATGTCCAAGGTGTTCTCTTAAAAGCTTTTAAAGAACAAGGGCTTGCATTCGCTGTAGGAGAAAGAAAACAAAAATACAGAACTGACAAGAAGGATTTTATAGGAGTACTTTCGTGTCCTGAGAAAGTTTGCTCCTGCAGCAGTTTGTGCTTCAGCACCCCTGCTCTGGACTATAAATCATCCTTGTAGAGCAGGAGATATCTGTGAGATGAGCAGCACTCTGGCA
Organism: Amia ocellicauda; assembly: GCF_036373705.1. NCBI lineage: Eukaryota > Metazoa > Chordata > Actinopteri > Amiiformes > Amiidae > Amia > Amia ocellicauda. Next base: position 8,920,331 of record NC_089858.1, on the reverse strand, counting down.
TTTCAGTTGAGCATCAATAAAAGCTGATGTCAGCCGACACGTGACTTCTTCAAGCTTAATAGAGCACTACCCATTCTTTAAGAACTATCTGCAGAATACTGAGCTTGCAAGTCTATCAGGCAGAACTAACCACCTTGTGTACCTCACGGCTCCAGAGAAAGCCTTTAATCAGTACACTCGAGGAAAGCTCTTTGAACTACTAGGGTGCAAGGAGATGTTTCTTGACATTTACTCTTGTTGGCAGGAGTTACATGATGGTGACATACCGTGCAATACAGCAAAACCGGTGATGTTGAAAAGTACAATCCAAAATCTGTAAAAGGCCATTTTCATGTATCATTGTGAAAAAACGACACCATATGTTCCTCCTTATGGCAGGAAGCAAAATCATTTAATCAAATGAGATGCTCAATTTTACATGTTTCATACAAAGCGCCATTATCCTTTGCACTGCTAAGTTATGCATTTGAATTAATAATACAATCCGTTTTGATCGGAGTGACAATCCACTGCTTTGCAAAGCACAGCAAAATATAATTACATGAGTCAACTACTGCTGCTGAGTTACCAATGTAGTTGAAACCAATTATTAGGATTTCAGCAGGAGCTGATGGGCGAAGAGAAACTGTTTTTTCGCTGCTGGTAAACTATGCTGTGCTTCAGAGTAAACCAGACCTTTGATGATTTTAAAAGTGCCAATTCAGAACCACTCAAAAATACATTGTAATTTTAAATCTCTGGATGCTTTGATTTCATTAAGAGTACATCTGGGATAATGAGTTGCTTTTTCCCTTTGGTGTGGAAGGCTGGCTAAATTCAGATTTTTTTTTGTAAGATCTTGGTGAATGCCCAGGAATGTAAAGCTAGAGGAGGTACGGGGGTTGCCCACGTGAGTCGAGCTCAAGCTTCATTGCTTCCAGGCTATCAGGACCAAACAGGTTGCTGTTTTTCAAAGGATAGCGCCAAATGTGTTCATAGCATTCCATTTATAATACTGTCTGTATTTGCCCTTGGATTATGAGACATATACAATCACAATAGGAAGGATTCTGGGAGGGCTTTTCGTTATGTATTTCTATTGACCATCATAGCAATGGTTTAGATTTAAATGGACCTCTTTACATTGGTTGTGCAAAGTCAAAAAAATGTGAGCAGCAGATACATAGCAGTTGCTTTAAACAAATAGGATAATATAATATCATTTCAAAAATAAAGCCAAACAATGAATGTATTCCCCAGGGTTTCCAGTTCCAGTTTGTCCATTCCAATTCTGTTTTTAATTTTTCAATTCAGTTCCAATTCCAGTAGAGCCTATTATGTCAATGGCAAAGATAATTGGAATTGGAGTTTGGAATAGTTCTGAAAAAGGGAATTGCAATTGCCCCCAACCCTTTTATTTCCTGACTCCAGGAGAAGTATGTATTGTACATAGTTTCATTGCTGTGTCAGAGATCACATTCACTCAACCATTTTAAAGGATACAGTATTTCTTGTAGTTAAGATCAAGAAGTTGCATTTCATTTTTAATTACAGTCACCAAAAGCATTTTTGAAAACGAATGATAATCATTTGTATTATACACTCACCTAAAGGATTATTAGGAACACCATACTAATACTGTGTTTGACCCCCTTTCGCCTTCAGAACTGCCTTAATTCTACGTGGCATTGATTCAACAAGGTGCTGAAAGCATTCTTTAGAAATGTTGGCCCATATTGATAGGACAGCATCTTGCAGTTGATGGAGATTTGTGGGATGCACATCCAGGGCACGAAGCTCCCGTTCCACCACATCCCAAAGATGCTCTATTGGGTTGAGATCTGGTGACTGTGGGGGCCAGTTTAGTACAGTGAACTCATTGTCATGTTCAAGAAACCAATTTGAAATGATTCGACCTTTGTGACATGGTGCATTATCCTGCTGGAAGTAGCCATCAGAGGATGGGTACATGGTGGTCATAAAGGGATGGACATGGTCAGAAACAATGCTCAGGTAGGCCGTGGCATTTAAACGATGCCCAATTGGCACTAAGGGGCCTAAAGTGTGCCAAGAAAACATCCCCCACACCATTACACCACCACCACCAGCCTGCACAGTGGTAACAAGGCATGATGGATCCATGTTCTCATTCTGTTTACGCCAAATTCTGACTCTACCATCTGAATGTCTCAACAGAAATCGAGACTCATCAGACCAGGCAACATTTTTCCAGTCTTCAACTGTCCAATTTTGGTGAGCTTGTGCAAATTGTAGCCTCTTTTTCCTATTTGTAGTGGAGATGAGTGGTACCCGGTGGGGTCTTCTGCTGTTGTAGCCCATCCGCCTCAAGGTTGTACGTGTTGTGGCTTCACAAATGCTTTGCTGCATACCTCGGTTGTAACGAGTGGTTATTTTAGTCAAAGTTGCTCTTCTATCAGCTTGAATCAGTCGGCCCATTCTCCTCTGACCTCTAGCATCAACAAGGCATTTTTGCCCACAGGACTGCCGCATACTGGATGTTTTTCCCTTTTCACACCATTCTTTGTAAACCCTAGAAATGGTTGTGCGTGAAAATCCCAGTAACTGAGCAGATTGTGAAATACTCAGACCGGCCCGTCTGGCACCAACAACCATGCCACGCTCAAAATTGCTTAAATCACCTTTCTTTCCCATCCAGACATTCAGTTTGGAGTTCAGGAGATTGTCTTGACCAGGACCACACCCCTAAATGCATTGAAGCAACTGCCATGTGATTGGTTGGTTAGATAATTGCATTAATGAGAAATTGAACAGGTGTTCCTAATAATCCTTTAGGTGAGTGTAAATCAATACATATTTATTTCCACAGTGTTCTATTACTTTGACATCCTTGCTGGCTGATAACTACCTTTTGAAAATATACTTGTATTCTTTGGGGTAATATATTACACACATATATGCATATCAGCTATCAACGTTCTCATTATTTGAAAATGATCAGACATTTATAATTATTTAGAAAAATAATTTGTACTCGTCATCATTGGATGTTGTGCAAGGAATCAATGATCAGTTTTATTTCTGCATACAGGAAACTCGCAAAGCTCTCTCTGTTGAGCAGTCCTTATATCTCACGGATTGTTATATAGATGTGTTTCCTAAGTGAAATGGATCCAGTCATCTCTTAAAGTCAGTGAAAAATAGCATATTTGGCTTTCGGTGTGTTGCTCCATAAACTGAACCTTAGCTTGGATATAAATCCCCATTTACCGTGACAAAGATAAATGTTCCTGTGAAAACTTGCAGCATATGTCTTGTCATTTTGGCTGCCTGTTTCTTCATCCTAAATATGAATGCTGCACAGACTTTAGACTTGCATCTTGGGTTTAAGGGGGGCTGACCTCTTAATGGGAAGAATTGGCTACCTGTTTTAAAGGAAAAAGCTTTGAATTGACGAGAGGAAATACAATGTGTGTCTATGTATGGTGAAGAGGCAACTTTCTTTTTCATGACAAAGCTAAAAAACATTTTAAACCTGCAAAGTTTTGGGAGATTATGGGACCAGCTGGCTGCCCTGTGAGGAAATAATTATTTGTGGTTTCCAGATACCTGTGAGGCTACCTGCAAGGTCGGACAGGATTCTGCATTGGAAAGAGGGGAGGTGGACCTGGACGTATGTTTGTGTGGCTTGTGCCACCAAATTCAGGTGATCCAAGAGCAGTCATCTTCAGTTAAGCCTCATTCACGGCTAAGAGACTGTACGTGACAACGACATTAAATTTGGATGACAGTGTAGGAAGATTTGGCTTCTGTGTCCAGCTCTGTGAGCCAACGGGTTGTCTCAGGAAGTGCAAATATTTTAGGGGAAATTCTAAAAGCGCCTCTCCTTTGGTCACAGCTTCTGCCATCAGGTTACATTAGTTCTCCAGCAGCTAACGGCAAGCTGCGAGTCCCATCTGCCACAAGTGTTGACTCCAGGCCAAATCACACTCAATACACAGGTGTCCATGACTGGAGACTGAAGTTATCATCGAATGAGGTCTGGCAACCCACACTTTAAAGCATGGATTCTCCAGAAATGCGTATACTAACGGCGAACAATTTTCAACGTAGACTTGTGAACAGTAACCTCATATGCAGAGTATGGTCGGCTGAATGTGCATTTCAGATAATAGTGTTGCAGATGTGGTGTTGATTTGCTTCTGGTTATGCAATGTTATGTGCTAGCTAATCAAATAGTATTCAATTTTAAGTGTATTTGATCTTATACCACCATATTTTATAATTTTAGGATTAAAGACATTAAGATTTATTTTGTTTTATTATATGATATCATGTCTTTAAGAATCAAACTGTTGGGAATAAACTTTTGTCTTAGGTTGACATCAGCTTCCTTTGACTTAACAGATTTGGATAGCAGCAGGGAGGGGATCATACTGGCAAGTGCTCAGAGGAATTGGACTCCATAATCCCTTTTGATTGAAACAAAAATCCATTCTCTAAACATAAAAAAATACTCCCCTCATTAAATGAGACAGTATTGTACTGCAGTTATTAAAGTTTTCAGGGTAGTTGTATTAAGAAAAACAGCATATTTCCTTATTGTGCAGTCGCAAAAGAAGAGATCCGTACTATGTCATCCAGGAGCTCAATAATTGTATGGCTGGTGAGACTGTACCTGTTCCTGATTTGTTCTTTTGATCTTGGTGACATTTTTCCCACATTTCCTTTGAAAGGATTGCTGATTGCAACAGTTTGAAACATGCTTTCCAAAGCACATTCAAATTCGAACAAATTAACACAATTGTAAGCATCGCTATGGCTGGCAGCTTTATTACATCTGATTTTAATAAATGGCACACCCCATCTCCACCCCATTTTTACAAACTTTTTGCAGAAACGCACAAAATTAAATATCTATCAACAACTTAACCGTAAAGACTGATTATGTCCGCAAAACAGCTGAATAGCTCATGTCACCTGCTATTTATGACACATTTGTGACTGGTTTGTCTCAAAACACACCATCCTTTAGTACATCCAGCCCTTATTGTTTATGCTCATTACTGTTTGTTTGTATATTTAACACTAACCCTGCATTATTTAGTTATTTTTCTTCCCTTTCTGGTCCATGCAGGCAGCCGTTGCTTTTCAGTTCCCCTTAGAGGATACACTGAAATGTGTTTACCAGTCTTCTAAGGCATATTCTAAGGCATCCTCAGATGCCAACTATTCTTTGACTTGTTCCTTCAAAGGGATCTAACATAGAATGTATTCCAGCTTAATTGTTAGTCTACTCTGTCTCTCTCATAAACATGCATTGTACTACACAGTGACTAGAAAGCATTCAGGTGCAGTTTTGTTTTTTTGACAGTTTAAAGAGTAATGTATATAGACAAAATGGCTCCATAATGATGGTGGTAATGTACTCAACCATGTCATTCCTAATGGGGGAAATAGGGTAATTTGATTTTATTCTTCTAGATGGAATGCCACTAAATTGTTGACTTGTGCCTCCCTCTGCCCCCAATGTAACATTCAGCTCCTCCCTGCATAACAATGCAAGCCATATAACATAAATACGCTCTCATGCAAGACTTGTTTATAGCATCGTGGCTTCTTCCAAATGGCACACACCAATCTCATTAACATTTCAAAACAAAGAGATGCCAAACTCAGGATGCATCTCATTCATCATCTTCTATGAAATTAATTAGTTTAACATCTGTCTCTGGTTAGTACCTAGATCTCTAGGACTACGTTTTATTCCTTTAAACTTCTAGCAAATCCTTCAGCACCCCACACTATGAAGGTGAAAAATAAGATTTGCATTTAACAGTAGAAGTTATAGAAGTGTTTTGTGGATTTTGAGACCAGGGCTTTTTTTATTTGTTTGTCAAATGTTGTTGGTTCAATTATACAATATCAGCTCATTTAAGCTCATAAAGTGCTGTGTGTATATTTATAGTTTAGTTGAGAATAATATTTCTCGTGTTGGAAATATAACTATTTTAATTGTTAAAATATAGTGATATGGTGTTGTACAATTCCCACATGCTCTGTGTGTACATGTGTGAAATCACCTGATCAAGTGCATCGATACACTTCCAGGTGTTGCACTTTACTCTATCTTTCTCTAATGTCTCTCTTCCTCCCCTGTGATGTCGTATCTAGGCCAATCCATCTGTCCATAATGTCAGTTGGAGTTAGTCATTTCCCACTCTGCCAGCTTGGCATTTATTAGCATGACAAAGATTTTTTTTTTTTTCTAGATTCCCCAGCATTCTTGACATTTTCAGGTTAACAAATGCTCAGCACACTTCCTTGACCCATATGTTTTGCATCTTGCAAATGCCACAGATCATAAAGGCTAGGGCTGAATTGTGCCTGGTGGTGCAGTGGGATAGAAAACCTTGTACCTAACCTTCATACAATATGTCTCTCTCTGTCTCTACTCTTCTCTTAGTTTCCCTTGCACCTCTTCCTCTATCCTTCCTGTTAAAGTGTTACAGTTAAGCCTGCTATACCCTGCCCAATTTGGTCATGATATGTGGGATGTCACACACTTACCAACCCAAGGGATTCACCTCTCAACACATTAAACGTGTTTAAACCTCGTGCGCCGACTGAAATTAAGCATTGGATTCTATAACATCGCCTCTTGGGAAGTTATACACATTAGTAGGTTACTGGAAAGGCGTCAGGAAGGGTATAATGGGCTATAGTGCGCTATGGTTTTCTGGTCTTTAGTAAAATATCCTGAAGAAAAGCATCAGTGGTCAAAATTGTTTCTAACAGTAGAGGGGAAGAGGCAAATAAGCCACATTGTTCCATCGATTGGTTCTGCCTTTCAAAATGCTTCTGGGATATTTCATAACATATGAAGAAGTGACATGGCAGCATGTGCACTGGGTCCTGTTGTGTGATTGGATTCCTAATACACAGGCTGCTCATGACTGAATAGTATCTGATTTACAATACAAATGCAGATTTAAGTGTGCGGAGAGCAACACATTTTTGTGTACGTGCTGCAACCCCACAGTATTGTTGCTTAAATGCGAAATGATTAAATTCTCTCAAGACTAAAAGCTCATCTTTCATAATATACCAAAGCGTTTTGTTTTAGTGGGATTATACCTTAATGCATGGGTAACATATACGAAATGCCTGCAAGTTGCGATGCGTTTTCCTCCACCTCGCCCTCCCCTCCACCCCACCCCCAATCTAATTCACTCTGCCAGCTGCTGCTTTGTTGGGGAAGAATCTACTTCATGATTAGGTTTCCAAAAAAGGTCCCTAAAGTACTATGATGTGACAGGGAATGAAAAGAGATTGGACTGAAATAAACCCTGGCACATATTACTTGAGAAATGTGGTGGAGTACAAGAAATGTTTAGTATTTTTTTCTGCATTTCCCTTCCACTCACACAGACCTTTCAGGTTCATTAATGAAAGCTACAGGCCTTGTTTTGCACTTTATAGCTGAATGATCTCGGCATTTTATTGACCCTATCCTATTATCGGAAGGCTTTCTGCTGTTCGGTAATCTCTGTGCCCTTTTGTGTAAAGGCCCTTTTTTCTACATGGAGCTCAATCTCAATCTAAATCCCAGCTCAATCACGACTGCGCCGGTCGGGATTTCTCTCCACAGTGTTTCTTGTACATGCTGCTTTTCAGCATAGAGCTAATAGCAAATATCTCCTGGTTTCTCGCCACTGCACAGCTGTATAATCACACTGCTTTGATGTGGTTACTGATTGAGAGAAAAGAACACATTCAGAAGGGTGCTATTTACTGTAAAATATATCTTTTACATAAAAAAATGTTTTTGTTTGCCTGTGATATGATTTTGCTGGTCCCTTGTGTAAACACAAAGACAGTAAATAACACCATTTATGTAAATGGTGCATTTTACAGCATTCTGTACATAAACTACAAAGAAAATAATTTATACTACCATCGGTAAATCAGCTGTAGTGCACTGCATGACATTCACTACAGACAAAAAAGATGCGTGTTTGCTATTGTTAAATCTTTCCGCTATAAACACATCTTGTCGTGAAAAGAGTCAGAAACGTGTTCCTTCTCACACATTGGCCTGCTGTTTAAACCCCCTCCTCAATACTAACACGCTGTACTGCTTTTTAACAAGATCTGACAAGAGCTAAAATGCTGTATCCTTCTCTGGGATCCTCGTGATGATCTCTCATCACAATGTGTTAATTGCAATTTAGACCTTGTTAAGTTGCATTAGAGTAATTGAAACTGAGCTGTGGAAAAGCCCTGCTGAAGATTGAAAAAATGAGTAAAATATAACAAATACTAAATGACTATTACAAACATCACATAGTCCATGTATAAGGTTAGTTTAAAAAACATGTGTATATATCAGTACTAATTTATTTCTCCTTGGGGCATTACAGCACAATATATAAACAACTAGCTCCCTTTCTATTCATTTGTCTTCTGAAGATAATAATAATGACCAATGAATACTATTCCATCTGTTAAGAGAAACAGCCCACTGGTGTACCGAGAGCTGAGGAGATGGAGTTCTGATGTGTTGCCTGGAAGCCTGCAGATTTGCGTGGCAGCCAACAAAACAAAAAAAGGATACAGAAATTATGCCATATGCCATCTCAGCTGTGACTGAGTACCTGTGATAAATGTCGACTCACTCCAGGTCCATAAGTCTGACTGAGAGAGAGAGAGAGACGAGTGATCCAGAAACTCATATTTTGCTCATGAATAAACGAGAGAGAGAGAGAAACAAACTCTGCACAGCAGTGGGTAGTAGTGGCTGTTCTAGTTCTTAATTAGGATAGGTCTGTGTGGTGGGTTACAGTGATGGAAAAAAGTATTTGATCCCCTGCTGATTTTGTACGTTTGCCCACTGACAAAGAAATGATCAGTCTATAATTTTAATGGTAGGTGTATTTTAACAGTGAGAGACAGAATAACAACAACAAAATCCAGAAAAACGCATTTCAAAAAAGTTATAAATTGATTTGCATGTTAATGAGTGAAATAAGTATTTGATCCCCTATCAATCAGCAAGATTTCTGGCTCCCAGGTGTCTTTTATACAGGTAACGAGCTGAGATTAGGAGCACTCTCTTAAAGGGACTCTCCTAATCTCAGCTCGTTACCTGTATAAAAGACACCTGTCCACAGAAGCAATCAATCAATCAGATTCCAAACTCTCCACCATGGCCAAGACCAAAGAGCTGTCCAAGGATGTCAGGGACAAGATTGTAGACCTACACAAGGCTGGAATGGGCTACAAGACCATCGCCAAGCAGCTTGGTGAGAAGGTGACAACAGTTGGTGCGATTATTCGCAAATGGAAGAAACACAAAATAACTGTCAGTCTCCCTCGGTCTGGGTCTCCATGCAAGATCTCACCTCGTGGAGTTTCAATGATCATGAGAACGGTGAGGAATCAGCCCAGAACTACACGGGAGAATCTTGTTAATGATCTCAAGGCAGCTGGGACCATAGTCACCAAGAAAACAATTGGTAACACACTACGCCGTGAAGGACTGAAATCCTGCAGCGCCCGCAAGGCCCCCCTGCTCAAGAAAGCACATGTACAGGCCCGTCTGAAGTTTGCCAATGAACATCTGAATGATTCAGAGGAGAACTGGGTGAAAGTGTTGGGGTCAGATGAGACCAAAATCGAGCTCTTTGGCATCAACTCAACTCGCCGTGTTTGGAGGAGGAGGAATGACCCCAAGAACACCATCCCCACCGTCAAACATGGAGGTGGAAACATTATGCTTTGGGGGTGTTTTTCTGCTAAGGGGACAGGACAACTGCACCGCATCAAAGGGACGATGGACGGGGCCATGTACCGTCAAATCTTGGGTGAGAACCTCCTTCCCTCAGCCAGGGCATTGAAAATGGGTCGTGGATGGGTATTCCAGCATGACAATGACCCAAAACACACAGCCAAGGCAACAAAGGAGTGGCTCAAGAAGAAGCACATTAAGGTCCTGGAGTGGCCTAGCCAGTCTCCAGACCTTAATCCCATAGAAAATCTGTGGAGGGAGCTGAAGGTTCGAGTTGCCAAACGTCAGCCTCGAAACCTTAATGACTTGGAGAGGATCTGCAAAGAGGAGTGGGACAAAATCCCTCCTGAGATGTGTGCAAACCTGGTGGCCAACTACAAGAAACGTCTGACCTCTGTGATTGCCCACAAGGGTTTTGCCACCAAGTCGAAGGGGTCAAATACTTATTTCCCTCATTAACATGCAAATCAATTTTATAACTTTTTTGAAATGCGTTTTTCTGGATTTTTTTGCTGTTATTCCATCTCTCACTGTTAAAATACACTTATAATTATAGACTGATCATTTCTTTGTCAGTGGACAAATGTACAAAATCAGCAGGGGATCAAATACTTTTTTCCCTCACTGTATATTGAGTGAAATCTATTTGTGTGATCACTGTAAAGATGTGCATCAAACCAGTATTGAACTTTGTGGCAAAGTCACCCTTCTTGTTACTGCACCTTCATTGTATTCATATACGTGCCTGATTTCTTTTCATGTCATTTCCACCCAACTCTGGATTGCTTCTTGCCAAACCACCATCTGCTGCTGTCCAGCTTTTAAGCGCATCACTGTCTGAAAGACGCACGCTGTCAGTGTAGGCTCGGTGACTCTGTGAATGTGACAGGTTTTGGTCCCTGTGAGCGATTTGCAATGAGATACTGTGGATCTCTTGCAGTGGAGTGGAAGCTGCCATTACAGAGCACAGCGGCATCCTGCATCGGTCTGAAATAACTCATTAGAATTGGGCAAGAGTAAACTCGAGGAGGTGGAAACATTTTTTTTTTTACTTCATGGCTGTCGGAGAAAAACAAACATTTGTAGTAAGCAAGTATAACATTAAGGAAATGAAATAAATAAAAAACACAAGATGAATCATTGTTGTAACAATGAGTAAAACAAGACAGTACAGAGAAGTGGTGGAAATATATGACCAAATTATATGGGGATGTTGTTCTCCAGAGAGATTATACATAAAGGGAGAAAAGGCTTAAAATCAAATTAAATTAGTCAGAAGATTACAAACATGCAACAATACAAAGCTCACTCTCTTGAAGCTGATTTTTTCATTTCCTTGAGCCGTGCATGCAATTTTTGTTTGTTTTGTTCTTGTACTGTCTATGGTGCTTAGTAAGTGCAGACAAAGTAGCTATTCATGGATTTGTTAGCAGTATTGTTAGTTTTTTTTCCTGCTGTTTATTTCCCGTTGTCTGCCAAAGACATTTCCATTTGTTGTATTTTTTATGTTCACTTTAAAGATTGTGATGAAGGCATAGGATGTTAAAACTGAAACCCAGCTATCCCTGAAGCTCGCAGCTCTCGGTTTACACAGAGAACTAGAAACTTTTTGTCAGCCGTATCTGCCTATTCCTATGAAAAGGCCAATGCCCTCGTGCTTTTCAGTCTTTCTTCGGAGTACAACATTTTGTAGCAAGATTCGAGCTACACTGTAGTTTTAGTGATGCCCCTCACAACTTGAATTTTACAGGAGGCTTGTGAGACGCCTGAAGCCTGCTGGGACCTTTGTTGTGCCAGAATTCAAATGCTGCGAAGACGAACTGAACTTTAAAGTAGGTTGCTTAAGCCTTATATCTTTGTGCCTTAATTTGCAAGTTTGTGTTTCCACACAAATCATCTGAGGTTGATTTAAACCGTTCTGATTTCAACTGCCGACCCACAGGGAGATGCTAATAGACTAGGAGGGGAAAATCAGTGCCATCTTGTAGATACTGGTGAGGCCAAATTGAGCTGCTTACTCTTTCTGGTGATTAGGCCTATTGTGTATAAACAGAAGGTGCAATTAGAGGATAGTGACTGATTTAAAATGGCCTGACTCTTGACTCTACTAAGTAAAAATAAGGTATTTCGAGGATAAAGTCTTTAAAAAAGAAAAAAAAAAGTATACATGCTATGTTTTATAAATATACAAAAATCATAACTTCCCTGTGGAAAATTAATACTCTGAAATTGATGTGGGATTCAGAAAAATAAGTAACATTTCATTCAGAGGGAATAAAGCACAAGGCAAAAGACAAATGATCTAAAAATAGAGGCTAGTTCTTTTTTAAGGATCTAAATTCTAATCCTATATCTCTAGAGGGCAGCAGAGCCCAGAAGAAAGACCCACGTGGAAGAGGTTCTTAAATAGGGCACACATTCAGCACTATTGTACTCCACGCGTAGTAATTGTTTAAGCATAGCACTGTATTTTTTCTTAAAGCCTTGTTGTACTGGTGTAAAGAAGTATTTTTGTTTAAAAGTTGTTGTTGTTGTTTGTTTGTTTGACCTACAAAAAACCCCTCTGCAGTTTATAATATCTTGGTTATGCTGAGCATCAGCATTGATAAATTGTGTCTTTACACACTGTGCAGGTTTCCCTGGAGTGATATTGATTGGGTGTGGTGTGTAAACCAATTTTACAGAAGGCAGAAGGAGAGAACTGTATTTATTTAATTGTATTTATTTAATTTACATTTTTACAGTTACAGTTTAGAGACATGATATACAATTTCAAATTAATAACTGCCCTCAAGTAATTTTAATGTTAAGGTGCATAGATGTCGTTATGTGTATATTTTGGAACTCTGAAGAATCATTCTGATAGGTTAAAAACTCAAATAAGATATTTCAGGGACCTGCTAAGCATGACTGGGGGTCATATCCATTTTTTCTATTGCAGTTCTGTTTGTAATTCCTATTTCAAACAATTCCAATTCCAGTAGAGCCTGTTGTGTCAATGGCAAAACAAAATTGGAATTGGAATATGGAATGGGTCTGAAAATGGGAATTGGAATCGGGGGAAATAAAAATGAATTGACCTCAACCCTACACTCTGAAGGTAAAGCAGTTCTATAAGTAAGGAAAGGTTGTTTGTGTTTTTTTTGTGTTCTTAGTTCCCAATGATGCATCCAGTTTAGTAGTTGAAGGATACAAATAATCTTAATCAAAAATAAGTAAATCATAGTATTTTGCATTAAAGGCACCATGGCATGAGAAATGTTGGAAATTAAATAGTCTATTTTATAATTCATTGTGTTTTCTTAAAAATAAATTAATAAAATACATATTTAAACCATATAAACTGTAAAGCACTCTTAAACACAATCACCCATTCAGGAACAACACTGTGAGAAATGTGTACTGCTTATCTGACTCCCTCTCATATACTGTACACCTATATTTAGGGTAAATTTAAAATAATGAGGATTAAAACTACATAATACTACTACTACTACTACTACTACTAATAAAGTCATTAATTTTAATGTTATTATATTATTATTATTAAGTAATCTAAATTGAATTATTAGGTGAAAAGACTTCTCAGTACCAACACTAGAGGTCACTGCTTAGCTCACGTGGACATAAATGGTGACGGAGACTGAACACAAGTTGTACAACTTCACACAAACACCCACACACGCATGTATACATATGTATATGTGTATATATAAAGGTAAACAGATATTTGGATTAGACAGATTTTTTTCTTTCTAACAGAGGACAATTATCAATCAATACCACCGTCTATTTCAGAATGTAGAAAAGGGAACTTCCTATTTATATACACCTCCTTTTTAATGTCATTAAACATGAATTACAAAAGACGTTCCACTTAAAATTCAACAAGTTACAATTGCTTTTTCAATATGTTTTTTTACAGTTATTCTATACTACATTGCTTTTTCTTTTCATTGTGGCTGAGCTTGACACAAAAGCCGTCCCCATTTGATCACCACATTATCTTCTGGTATAAAATATTAAATGCACATCAGTGACACAAAAGGCATGAAGAGACAAAGGAATCTGTATGCCAGGCAAGCGCTCTCTAAATGATGTTTTTACACAGTGCTGTCAAGTGAATTGGCATTTTCCAAAGTATCTTTTTGTCGCACAATAGACACAAACATGTCAGAACTAGTTTCCAAAATAAGATGCTTCACGGTTAATATCTGCAGTTCCCAAATACAAGAAATGATCTGTTTGAAAAACAAAACTGTTATTCGATATTTGGCATTTGTCTTGGTCTGGGAAAAGGCAGGTTCTTGCAGCTGTATGGCAGAGAAAGTTGACTTGTCAGGCCGCATTATTTGATCGTGTCAAACCGAGTTACACAATTTGCCCATCCATCACACAAGCTGTAGTGCTTCTCTCCCCCAAGGCCAGGTGGCTCTACTGTACGTGTCCAGCTGTATTCTCCTGAGAGGGCAAACCCAACCTCTATATAGATCTCCTTCTCAAAGCCTCGTCATCTGGCCTTTAGATACCTCCCTTTAAAACGACAATAAAAAAATGCTATTAGTGAGAGCATGACATTCAAGGATCTGTGAACTGAGCTACATTGGTTGTCTGGTTTAGCCAATTTTTATTATATTTTAGTTGTTAACCAGAGTCATATTCCAAGAGGCTTTGAAGGAGACCATGTGTTTCATGAGAACAAAATGCTGTACAATCTGTAGCTACACCAGGAGTGAGAAGACCAACCAAAATTTCAAGGACCAAAATAAAATAAGCACCACCCTTGCTTATTTAAAATGAGCGAGACAAACCAGCGGGGAAAAGTCATTTACAGACAGCCTGGACTAAGAAAGCAGTGCCTCACGTCTGTTATCTTAGCTGTGCCACTGAGAGATTAAAGCCCATCAATCTGCAATCACAGCCCGACACCTGCGATCATTGAAAAAGAGGACTGATCTGGGAGCAGCCGATTTGCTGGTACCTGTCTTTCATCCTGATAAACACCTGTCACTCCGGGCCCAGCTGGCGGTGGGGAGCCGGCAGCGCTCTGACGTGTGGCTTGTGTGGGGGTTGTTCAGTGTGTCGTGAGCGAAGACCGGGCTCAGGGCTGGTGTGTGTGTATCGTCGTTTGGCTCTGGCAGTTTTCAGCACATGTGACTCCGATGCCTCTCCTGGGACTGCACCATCTGGGTCCAACTGGCTCGTGCACTGTGACTGAACACTAACAAGCGTCGCCAAGGGTTCTCAACGCACACTGTAGCTCAAACTCCATACGATTACAGACATCACTTATATGTTTTTAAACCGATAAATGACTTAGGTAAAGGTTTTAAGAATGGCTACTGAATGGAACTCAGAACTCTAGATTCTAATCACCCCATAACCTTCCATAGACACTGATGGGTTTCATTAGACCACTTTATAGTGCTAGGGATTTGTCCTGGATTGCCTCACATGCTTAGCTGTGATTATCCTGAAATATGGGTGGTGAGTCTAATGCCACTGTCTAATTCCACCTCTATATGGGCCGTGGAAATTCCCAATCGTGTCTCTATTTAAACTCAACATTCAAGAATTGTCTAAACTTGTTTGGTTTTTGGTTTTTTATTTTTTATTTTTAGTTTAAAATATGTCTTGAACAAATGTATGACCTTTTTTATGTATTTATTACAGGCTTTTACTTGATGAGGGTTGGGTTTGCAAAATATTTGTCATAGGTAGGGCCCTACATGTTTTTTTAATCTGTATTTCAATCTAATAAAAAGAGGACCCTGGTGATGGATACTGTCCAAAGGAACACATATTTAGTTTTTTTCCCCAATTCATGAAGAACATTGAGACTATTTATGAGACATTTAAGAGGATTGTTGTATATAGTGTTTTACTGTACAGCTGGTGAACTTTGGAGGAAAGTAATCTCGGAGGGTGCCAAAAGCATTTTATGTCCAACTGCAGTTTAGTGCTTTAGAGTTCAGAGGCATTATCTTATTGTATGTGAAAATCACTTCAGATTATCGTGTTGCTCTTATTGAATTAACCTACAGGACGCACATCCTGCAGCTTTACAGAGCGGTTCCCAAGGACGATTTACTTTTTCTGTTTTCTCTTTGTTATGCAGCTGTTGTTTTGTTGGCAGGACGTCACTGCTTTTGTGAATCCCAATAGGTTCTGCAAAGGTGCTCAGAGCGTGAATACAAAACCTGTCTTTAGATTATTATACCTATAGTATTTAAAAATCACTTGAAATAACTGACATCCTTGCAACCCTTTGATTTCTGTTAATTTGACTTAAATGCAGATGCTTTATAACCAGTATTCACAATTGTGGATTGTGGTAAATTCAAAGATCAGATTCGTTTGATTATTGCAGGTGTGTAAGTGCATGAGTTTGTTTTGAATGTTCTGAAGTTGACGCGGTTGACTCAGTTGTAGGCAGAAACCTAAAGCATTCAATCACACCATTTTACATGAAGCAACTACACAGAATAGTTATTCAGTAAGCAACACACCAACTGTGAGATAATTATGAAATATCCATTTATACTAATGGATAGTTAAAGTATTATTTCCAGCTGAAACATTTTCTTATGTAGATCACCCACAAACTGAAATAAAACAAAAATGTATTCCTTCCTCCTCCCTTTAGCACAGTATGATCATGTATAGCAATTTGAGTAGGTACATTTGAGACTCTTAAAGTGTCAACAACATAAATATATTATATTCATTTAACTGTTATTGACCATTATTTTCATTTGCCATTTGGATTAGGATTTTGAAATTGAGGCATATAGTTTTATAAGGTATTTTGGATAAAAAGACCACAATGTACACTATATAACACTGTTACTATTACATTTGTCTGTAGTTCTTTTTATTTTTTTATTTATAGTTGCAACCCAGTTAGTATAATCCAACTATAAAACTTTCTTTGATGCATCAATTGCATGTAAGAGATATTTTCTTCCCAATACCAAGATAAAATAGTGTTATGCTGTAGATGAAAGCAGTGGGCCCTTAATTAACACTAATTATGACAATTAACATTTATTTTCTTAAATAATACAATAAATATACTACAAAGTAACATAAAGATATGAGGTTGGGAGAGACTAGGGTTACAGTTTAACCATCTTCTCCTTTTCTTTCACAATTTTGGACATTTAAGATATTCAATTAATTTTAAAAACAGAAAACAGGACAAAAAAAAGTACTGTCAGCATATAAAAGAGATCCAGACATCATTATAACAACAGGAAAAAAAAATCTTAAGGATTCATGCATACAGTTTGGTTTTAATGCTTCAAAAGACATACAAGAGTCAAACCTCAAAAGAGTGGAAGGGCACAGTAAATTTGAATTTATTGACATAAAAACCAATATATCTTCTATCCTTTATTACACAGGTTTAACAAGTTCTTTAAAAAAAAACTTTATTGGCATGACAGTTTTGACAGCGTAACTGTGGGTTCAATAAATTTACAAAAAGGTTTTATCAACAGCATTGTTATACCGGGCCATTTGTACCAAAACTCCATATTCCATAGGTTGTTTGTTTTTAATTAACATATTTTTTCAAGTCATATATCTTAAAAGAAAACAAAAGTTATAAAAGGAAATTGAAGGACATTAAAAAATAGGTAATAAATGCTGAGTGGTCTGATGCAGGGCAAAAGGTAATAGTCTGAATTTTGCATGATGTACTTAAAGGGGTATAAAAGAATCACATGACCAAAACAGGTTAAAACTGAGCTCTGCCTGGCATAACCTCCAACTGAAGGATGTGCAATCAGTTGGGATCCCCAGTCTTGTCAACTGATATACATACACACGATTTTCTAGAACGTGCAGAAAAGAATAAAATAAAATGAAACCAAAATCGAAATCTGCACATCGACAGAAACCAGGTAGTGCGGAATCCCATAAATAACAGTGGACAGCATGCCTTCTCGTATTCAAGTTTTTCAAAATGAAGAAAAACATGCCGTTGACTACGCTTAAGCTGAAATTTAGGGCTTGTGCTACAGACACTGTGATCTTGAATTTTCCTCCAAAGCATTTTCGCATGTCTTCCAAACTCCACAATGTGTGAAGATCTATGTCATGGATTTCCTTAAGGAAATCAATGCTCTTACGAAGAATCACAGGCACATTGTAATATTCCTTTTTCTATTTCTGCTCTTCTTAACACCATTTTTTTCAAAGCGTCATTTTAAAGTTGTCTTGATACATGATGAATTTCATTTTCGAATGATAAGACTAACAGAGATGGAACTCATGAAAAAAACTAATAGTTTCAAGTAGATTACGCATATGTATCCTTTTGAGCTCAATACAGAAAACCACCTGTTGTTTTATTTGAAAAAAATTACAATGTTTTTCACCCTTCCTTTGAAGGTTTACTATCATCTATACCTATGCCTAAAAATGCTAGTAACCTAGCAAGTTTCAACTTTCTAATTCAAATTTAACAATGGTACAGTAAATTTAATAAGACAATATATAAGATGTCAACACCTATTCTAGAAAGGTATCTTAGAGCAAGCCTAACCTGTAATTTACTACCTTTCTTAGAGATGTATATTGCCACACAAATGCTTCGCTGGTTCATTATACGACTCATGAAGTCTGCAGAAATATAAAAGTGAAAGGAAAAAAAGCTACTTGGAAAAGCCCAATAAGGCTCAATATAGAAATATAAACCATTGCACATTTACTGCTCACTGAGATCCATTTACAAAACACATAGTTGAGGAGCCATGATATGCAAGCGTTTCAGATTTTTTTTTTTTAAGATTTTTCTTTTTATCTTGTTACTAAAACATCAAATATATAAATTAGCACCACATTCAGCAATCGATTACAATCTGCTATTATTACAATCCTAATATTGCAATTATTTCTGTTTTTTTCCTCTTGCTTTCTTTCTACATGGGCCATACACGCAAAAAAATAAATAAAATAAAAAGACTGGAAAAAGCCAAAAAAACAAAACAAAAAAATTCTGTCCTATGTATGAATATGAAAAATGGCATGCATAACAATAAGACCCTGCAAGTAAGTAAAGTCCTTATTCTTGTAAAGGGAGCAGGAGCTAAGGATCTTGGGAGATTTGGCAATGGCAGGACATCAACAGTGTTTTACTTACATTTAAAAAGTGAAAATACATAGCACCACAGAAGGAAGTAAAAAATAGCACCTATGTTTCTTTTTTTTTATAATAGCGTGATATCCCTCCCATATATAATCTCCCATTGCATATACTTTATAGAACAATATGGAAGTATAAAAGAGAAAGCATTAACCAAATTAAATTAAAATCTGCAATTGTAACTAAGCTAGTTTACAACAGACATCTTACAAAAAAAAGGGCGGTATTCAACAAACTATGAATTTTCTCGTGGTAAATGCTCCTTTTACAAATTTACGCTCAGATGATAGCGTGTGCTTTTTTTTACCTTTATTATAATTATAATTTTTCTTATTACAAAAGGTTGCGCTTAAACACGTAAAGGAAAAAAAAAAAAAAAAAAAAAGCACTTGGTCACATCTGCTTTTATTGCATTCCTGTCCTAAAATAAAATAAAGGTCACATGCATGTTTTGAATCCAGAGTCATTAAACATTACAAGGAAAAAAATATACAAAACTTACTTACAAACATACAAAAAAATATATATTTATATATATATATAAGCACCATTCTGGAGAATGGGTAGACAATATGCACAAAATTAAGCTTGAGGAATATTAAAAAATAAAAAAAGAATGGGAAAAAAACTGCCATTTAAGGAGGAGGCCAAAGAAAGGCCCACCATCCCAATGCATATTGTTTCCAATGGCATGCCTCAGGGCTGTTTGGGCCATGTGATTCTTGACCTACACCAGAGAAATGTTCTGTTACAGGAGAGGGCAGGAGAGGAGGCGTGGGGTGCACAGAACATAGCAAACACAGCTGACACTTAGATCGGTCCAGTTTCAAAACCTGCATGTGACGGAAAAAGGCACGCTGAGGTTACAAGGTTGCTGTTTTTATCGAATATTCCTTGTCTTGAAAAAAAAAAAAAACTTTATTTTTGGAGACACAATGGTTAACAAATGTGACGTTTTCACTTTTTTGTGTGTGTGTGTGTGTGTGTGTTTTGTTTGATTTTTTTTGTCTTTTTTAATTTTATAATTATTTTTTCAATTGGCAAAGTCTCAACCGATAAAGCAGACAGGCCCCACTTCGAAACCAAACTTCTGCGAGGCTTCACCGAAGTCGTTGAACATGATGTCAACAAAAGGCACTTGCTCCACCTTGGGCGTGTTGATCTCTAGTACCGTCTTTTCATATCCTTTCTTCAACTGGAAAAACAAACATAAACAACAACAACACGCGTTATTAACACAGACTTTTCCCAGGTCTTCCCCAGACCAAAGAGGGTCAGACATCCAGCTTGGGATGGAGGAAATGGTTAGATGCTCATTTTGTTAGTCGAGTACCTCGTTCAGTAATGGATTCTAACTAACTCATGTAGAGTTGACCACATACAGCAAAACTGCTCCCGTAACTGTGGCAGGTGGTGAGTGTTGCAAATTGTGTTCTTCACTGGTAGAGCTTAATGATAATGGAAATCCCTTGCCTGATCAATACCGGTCATTAACCTCAGAACAACACCTTCACAGGACTTACCGCACAGCCATCAACTATGGTCCTGATGTAGGGGTTGTTGTCGTAGGACATCTCTTCGTCATTTGATCCCAGGAAGCGTATGGCTTTGTCGTAGCTGTCTAAGTTGCGGTCATGCCAGGCTACGGACTGGTAGCAGTTGTAGGTGAGGTTCTGGCGGGCGGTGGCACTCAGAAGTCTGAGGAACGTCATTTGGACCACGCCGATAGGGTTGCCTTCAGAATCCACATAGGAGAGCTGCTCGACAAATGACAGGGAGGAAAAGTCTAGACAGTGGTATATGGAACTATACTGAAATCCAGGTGAAATGATGATTCAGTGAGGAATCGAGAGGAAAACAAGGATTCAACTCATCTAGGGAGATATTTAAATATCTGAAGCTTCCCCCCAACAACAGTGATTTATTAATCCCTTGGAGCATCGCATTAGTGTGTTCAAGTATTCCATTTGAACTATTTATTCTTTTGTAATTCAGCGCTTATCGTTCTTTGTGCTGCTGTTTATATTCAGGTTCAATAAACCACTAGCAATGTAGAGTGTAGTAAGTCTGGAAGATCTGCTTTTATGGTTTCTATGTTGCATCCGTTTGCTGAGAATAATTGTAGTTGCCTATGCAGAGGAGATGGAAAGATGCTGTCATCTAGCAGATGCATAGCACATGAATTGACAGATCACTTGGACTAATTTCCCAAAAAAAAAAAGGCAGTCAACACAGATTAAACAAACCAAAAAAGTCTATCTGTCTGACTCTTCTAGTTGACACCTCCTCCATGTTGTAGAACTGGTAGCTTGTTGTTTTCCTGAATAGTTACAGATGTGACACTTGCAAGTACCTGGTGAATTTCTATTTAAAAGAACCTTTAATGAGCAAAGGTTTAATGGGAGTGACATCCGGTGGAATGACATCTAATGAAGAAATTCAAACGTTGGTTGTGTCTATTATTGTACATTCCTGAATGAAGCCAAACGAAGGATGTGCGGGTATTTAGACAATGAATGCTTTCAATTAACTGCTAATTTCACGTTTAATGAAGACAAGAAGAAATCCAAATCTAATCTATGTCTGAAAAGTGTACTATGTACAACTGTGTATTACTTGAGTAGGAGCAGTAGTTATACATGGTTTAGATACCTGCATACTGATTTCTGAAGGAGTACATGATTTAAATAAAATATTCCCCCATATGATTAAGTGTTTGAAGTAACAGGCCCTAAAAAAAGTGTAATAGTGTTTTTAGAAAACAAATGTCTTACATGTACGTACTAATTCTAAATATTCACTTAAGTTTATTCTAGAAGAAAAAAATACACCAGCATAATTCATGTTCCTCATTTTAATTAGAATTCTTAACCACACACATCAATTTGAAATGTAGGTACGTGATAACAAGACTTTAATGTTATTTTCTTTTTTAATTAAACAGATCTACACTATGAATTAAAGATTTAATTAAATCAAATTATATTACAAAATTAAATTAGGAAAAAAGCAATTCTCCCGTCTCGGTCCCTTAAGTCACTCTGAATAGGGGATTAGAATTTTTACCACAATGAACCTCAGCCCTGCAGGCAATACAACCTTTTCAGAGTCAACATGAAGGCAATTAATGATTCAATTCAGAGTAAAAGAGCTGGGCTTTACTGTTGTTGACTTTTAAATATTCCCCGAGGTGTATAGAAGACCCATGTCTCCATGAGGATTTAAAGTTCCCGATTTTTGTAATAGAGTTCCACATGACCAGGGAACACACTGATTTTCATACCAACCATTTCTGCTCCGTCTGATCCACAAGGTTTCTTCTGAGATAAACATGACTGACCATGAAAGAAGCACATGCAGAGCAAACTGCTAGAGCCAAAGACAGCCACCCAAACTGGACACTTGTTTTCTGAAACTATCAGCTAAAAGATAATGAAGTATAGGTATGTACCTAACATCTACATACTAGGAGTTAAACCTATTTTATGTAGGTGTCTTTTATAATAAAAGTTCTAACAATTTGAATGATTCTGTAGTCTAGACCACACTAACAGAAGCTAAAATGCACCAATTGTCTGAGTTAACTACAAGACTAAAAACTAGATATTTTCAAATAGGGCATAACATTTGAGATGGCAATAAAACCTCTTCAATTAATAGTGAAACAGCTTCCAAATTTCATTTATTTGCAGTACTTTCTGTGGACAATAATGCAGTCAGAAAACTATGTTGAAACTAGGGAAATTCTAGATACAATGCAAGTTGTCCTCTCATGCCCTTCCACTTTGGATGGCTGTGCTGTGGTTGCGAGTAAGTGCAACACCCACTCAATACCACTGAAATAAAGTAGGTGAAGCACTGAAAGACTTGCGTGCCCCGCCTTCCCACTGCTGCCCCGGTGTTGGATGAGCAAGCCATCACCATGGATATATTACCTCTCAATCTCAGGCACTGCTGCATTTCAAGTGTGGCTGGAGATCCTGGGCGACCAGTTTAAAGTGTCTGCATGCTTTTCACAATTAGCCATTTTAAATCACTGGTGACGTATTACACCTGATCATCAGCTCCTCAGTATAACCAGGTGGAATATGTATGAGAAGGTTGTAATCTTGAGCAATTGTAGTAAAATACTTTTTTTTTTTAAATACTTGTTGTCTTACTGTGAAATTTGGTTCATAGTCAGTTGTATCTGAAAAAATGTTTTGTTAATGCTTGTAACTAAACTAAACTAAAATGATTATAAGCTTAATTGGGACATACAGACACTTTCAGGTGAAATCTTTATTAATGACAAGAATGACTGTGGGGCAAGTGCATTCTTACTACAATCTTACTTTGTATACCTCATATTTTGACTTGATAAATCCTGCAGATAATAACTAAAACTTAGATTACTAAGATTTGTAGCATTTCTTATATCCATACACAGAACAGGAATAACTGTTGTCTGTTTTTTTTATGCATTCTCCATGTGAGAGAGGGAACACAGTCTTGCTCACAAATATAGTACACTCAAGAAACTAAAGTGCATAATAGGAAATATTCAGTAGACAGCTTTGCCCACACCTTCTCTCATTCAATAAAGACCTACCTCAACCAGCAGACTCAAGTTGAGCTGGTAACCAGTGCGCCATGCTGTTTACCGAGTGAAGCAGGTGCCAAGGACATGCATGAGTCAAGGTACAAGCCCTTGAGATGCAACTTACCAGTGACCCCCGCTTGTATTGACTATACCAAGTACCAGGTGTGTCTTTGGGCCAACGAGCCATTTTACTCTGTAAAATATAAAACGGGTTAAAGGAAGAGAAACCAAATGGGTGGGTGGCTTACCAGTTTACCACGTTTGAATTCACTGAACCAGGACCCTGGATTCTCCTTAGCCCAGGATGTGAGCCTAGCCTGATGTGTGGGGTGGGACAGAGAGGGAGAGAAGGTACATTAAAGAAGGAAATACCATGCTGTGCTGTTCTGAGTTGAAGTTCAGAGGGGCTCATTCAGATTAATAATAGGCCTGTAGTCGAGTTTATAGTAATATAACTCTGTTGTAGTCTGAATCTGGAAACATACTGCACCCCCCCCCATGATTGTACCTTCACTTTTACCTTGACCTTCACTTTGGTTTTGGGATTCACTTACTTTAGGCATACGAGCTTCCAAATGATCATGAATTATGAAGAAATCTACTATTGTACCTTTCCTCATCTGACCTGTCTTCTCTAAATACATATATACACACACACACACATACACATATATATATTTATTTAACTATTCTCATCAAAAACTCTTGAAAATTGCTTTGCTCCTATAGTGCCAATTCTCCAGTGTTTTTATGTCCAGAAGCCATTGATACCTTTGTGCTGTGGAGCAAATGACCAGAAGCATTATCAAACTATTTTCCTGAGTAAACCTCTCCAGAAGCATATGTAACTGGCTCTGAAATTGTACCAGGTCTTTTGTGTGTATGTGGTACTTAGATTGTTTTGAGTTTTCTTTCTTAGACTTTATTCACTCTGCTCTAACCTTCCTGCACCCTGAGTCTGTCTCTATAATAGTCCTCTACTATGCTAGACACACGCCTACATAATACATCTACTTCACTTCAAAGGTAGCATATGCGCTTTGTACGAGTCCCATGTGTTCCATATAGAACCAGAATGACACGTAAATACAGCAGAAATTGACTAACTTCATGGATAATGTTCATCTTGAAATGTCTTCACATTGTGTGACAGACTTCATCACTTCACCGCATGGAGTTCCATAACAGTGCATTAGGTGACAAGAAATGAAGTTGTAGAGCACATCCTATTGCACTGTACATTTCATAAGAGTCTATGGAAACCTAGTCCCTTATATCATTACAGCAAAACTAATTGATTCACTAAAATTATTTTTCAGTGTAGTTCTGATTGCTTTTCCAGCAAATATTCCATAACTAAATGGAGGACTTTCGTTTACCTTACTTTCCACATTAAGGGTAAGAGAGCTCTAGTCAAATATACAATGTTCAGAACTGTACCCATGCAACAATCTATAATGGATGGAGCTGTCACCATTGTGTCTTTCAATGCTGCACTTTCATATATCATAAAATAAGCCAGTGTCCTGGGATAGACATTCTGCCAAGCTCCATTTACTGTAATAGAGCAAGACATTTAATAAATGTAATTGTTCTGCAGGACTTGAATAAAATAAATTAGTCATACAATAGTGCTTTGATGGTTTTCAGGCTTTCTGAATAATAACTAGCATGGTTATAATAATATAAAAGGCTGTCTGCAGTCATAAAAAGTAGACCAGGGCTGGGTAACAAATCAGTATTCACAGGGAATTAAATGTATCTTCATTCCAACAACTGTGACTGAATAGTGGACATGCTGTGGCAATCCCCCAAATATATCTGTCTAACTTATCCATAACCAAGCATAATTGTATACGGAATGTCAGTGAGGATACTAAAGAGAAACTCAAACTAAGGCAACTAAATGAATATAATGTAAAGTTACCTTACATCATTTATTGCAATAATGCACAGCAATGTACGTATTGTTAATGGAAAAAAATAACTTGTTAGTTAACATCTCTAAATTAAATTGCCCAAATGTGTTTGTATATTTTTCAACAAACTTGATTGTCTGCAATTCTGCTAAGGTGCCAGAGTTGGTTCCATCAGCTTCAAGAATTTGCCCTTTCTTTAGAAATCCACTTACTCCTTCAGATTTCTTGTCTGGGTAGATGCAGCTCTCTCCTCCAGCTGTGAAGTTACAGTACACTTTGAAGGAATCTCTGGAGCAGCCCTGATTGGGATCGATCCAGTATTCACCTATAAGACACAGAACAGCAATTTAGAGCTTTAAATTCAGGGATATTGCAAGAATTGTCTGGAAACTAATACAAGGATTGGTTTCCCCAATCTGGTAATTTACCCAATAGCAAATACCAATACCCAATGCAATCAAATACAGATGTTGTGGTCATGCAGGGGGCTTGAAATTATGTGATCCCCTTTTTTTGGGGTTGGGGGGGGATCGGGGGGGTAATGCCCATCTCAAAAGCATTGAGTGGGACACTTGATGCTTTCTGGCCCCTCTCATGAGTTAGTAGCCCACCATCTGGGAATTCAGGGTGGCAGAGCTGTAGGTCTTTGCAGGTGCGGGCGGGGTTGTTCTGGGTGCCCAGTGGGTGCTTCATCTGTTCGATCTCCTGCTTGAGGGAGTTGAGGGAGCCAAAGATCTCCTCCATGCCATCATCGTAGTCCTTGTAATTGTCGACGTTGGGGTCGTCCATCATCTGGCTGGCGTCGATGTTCCTCCTGCTCCTCTTGGAAGACTGGATCGGCAGTGGATGGATGACATCGCCTGGGGGACCCTGGAGTTGGGAAAGACGCACCAGTTGAGCTAGAGAACAAACCGCTGCAAGCAGAAGCTGTCTGCTTAGTCGAATCGTGTGAACAGTCGTGTCTGTAACTAACAATGAAAGCAGACCGAGGTAGCTAGACTCATTCATATCATCAGTATCGAAGGATGTCTCCATGGTATTCCTTTTGATGAAATTAAAAAGAGACGCATGCTAATAACGAGAGAGAGAGAGAGAGTGTGAGTTTTTGTTTAAATATTTAAAATAGACTTACTGGAGGACCAGGAGGACCGGGTACACCTGATTCACCCTTAGGACCAGTCTGACCCTGCAGAAGACAAAACAGGCAAGTGTGTTATGCCTTCTACCTCTTACGTTTATTTACATTTATCTACTTATTCTATGCTATTTGAACATCTTGAGAGATCTTGACAGTGGAGACGTGAAGAATTCTACTTACAGATGAACCCTTTGCTCCCTTTGGACCTGGGGGACCCTTTAAGGATAAAAGAAGAGAGAAGATGTATCATCTTGTCATCTGTCATTGCAGATTAATAATTTTACATTAACATCATGTGTTACACAGATATTAAGGCACTTCCATTTCTAAAGGTGAAAGTTATTTTCCTTTATATAATATTTAACATGAAAAAGGTCACATCCCAAATTAAATGTAAGTTCAAATGTGATGCTGGCCTTTGGAGAAGTGAAATTGAAATGCCAGGGGTAGTGTATGATGAATGGCGAGATGCAAATGGTGTTGAATAATAACTAAGGATAAACAACACCCTCAAGTTTCACTTCAGTTAAATTACAATACATTTTTATTTGGATAATAAATTAAACTGAGGCAACAAAATGAATGAATGCACTCTTAAATTATGAACTCTACTGTGGTAGCATCTGAATTGTAATCTTACCGGCAATCCTGGAGGCCCAGGTGGACCTAATGGACCAGATGGTCCAGAAATGCCCTGAAAAGAAAGATCAAGATATTTAGATATTCACCAAATTCACACAATGCCATGTTATAATATGAGCTACACAACCAGCTTCATAGTGGTAGTCAACTCTTTTTACTCTTAGTAACCTACGTTGTCTCCTTTGGGACCTGTTGCTCCTTGTGGGCCTGGGAGACCTCGGTCACCTTTCTCTCCCTGCTCTCCAGGAGGGCCAATCAAACCAATCAAACCTGGGTGGCCCTGAATTAGATAAATGAAAAAAGTATTAAACAAATACAAGTACCTTGCAGTACAATTTGCTATAGACAGTTTTGTAATGGGATTGACAAAAATAACCAAATTTAGTACCTCTTTTCCCTGTATTATTCAATACCTGGATAAAGAAAATAAATTCCAGAATCTAAAAACTCACCTTTTCACCTTTCAGGCCAGAGTCACCTTTCAGACCAAGTAAGCCAGGCGGTCCCTTGAGGAGATAAATGCAGTTAATAAACTAAACAGTTTAACCATATATGCACAGTTATTAATCTATTGCGATCTGTAGATGTATCATAGGAAACCAGAACAATCATGCTATGTCGTGTAATGGATGCTTTGCATACCATTGGTCCAGGGGGGCCATCTGGGCCAGGTGATCCTGGGAGACCTTGTTCACCCTACAAAATAAATAACATTTTCTTTTCAATATACGTTAATAAACATACAGCTCTAAATGCTGACCATTGTTATTTTTTTGTATTAATAAGCAGAATCAGGAATTACTTACAACGGGACCTGGGATACCTCGGAGACCCTCTGGACCGGGCTTTCCCGGAGCTCCTTGTGGACCAACGGGCCCTGTTTTGCCTTGAGGACCTTCCAAGCCTGGTTCACCCTGAGGGATTTAGACAGGCAGCAGGTTATTTCAAGTTAAGTCAAATATATAGCAGTGAGTGCTCCTCTGCTGCCCAGCACTAAAATATAAACACATTGTTTTTTGTATTTATCAGTAGAACAGCTGGGACTAAGGCTTACAGCATCTTAGAAATGTGTATGTGTTAACATTAGCACAGTGATTTTGAACACTGCATAGTCCTGTCTGCTGCATTTTATTTTCAGCCCAGGAGTGAGTGTGTGCCTTTAGTACCTCCATTACTTTTCCCCTCAATTGTTTCAAAGAAGGTATACAGACTTCTATCAAAAGGGTGGTGCCAATGAATGGGCCTGACCTTTTACCTTAGACATAGGAATTCCTTTAGACAAACTAAGATTTAAAAAAATATATTTTTACCTTAGCACCTTTTTCACCTTGCCTTCCTTCGGGGCCAGCAGCACCAGGAGGACCCTGTAAAACAAGTAAAATGGAGCAGTTGCCTTAAAGTGGCCTGGCCTGAGGACTGAAGACCAGGAGCAAAATTTTGCAAATAACAACTAACTTACTCTCTTTCCAGGTGGACCAGAAGGACCAGACTCCCCGGTAGGACCAGGAGACCCCTGAGATAAAAGGATTCACAAGATAAAAGGTCAGTCAGTGAAAAGACAATTAAAAACCCAAACAGAAAAAGTGACTGTCAAACTCACAGGTTGGCCAGCCTCCCCATCATCTCCCTTGTCGCCAGCAGGACCATCTTGACCCTGTTTGCAAGATACAAGGTGTAATTTAATCACAAAATAGCTGCTTGATGTTGTATTGGATTTGCTTGTTTTATACTGAATGACTTGTAGGCCACATTGGGCATTATCTATTCATTTGCTCATTAATGGACTTACAGCTTGGCCGGGTTCCCCAGGAGGACCAGGGTCACCAGGGAATCCAACTGGACCCTGAAATGAGAGAAGTTCAGGTTATAATAAGCATTGATACCAGCCAGTGTTCGGCAGTGTTGTAGAATAACAGCGGACAAAAGATGCTTTACAGAATAAAACAAACATTAAATGTTGGGAATTAAATACAATTCTGTAAAAACTTTTGTGTTTTTGGTTTGTAATGGTAACAGTAACTTGATAATTAGCAAACTCCTTAAACAATGCAGATGAGAAAAAAGACTGTACATTCTCTACAGTATTACAGGTATTCTGACTACAACAGAAACAAAAAAATACTGTATTAGCTATACATTTAAGTTAGTTTTTTTAAGATATATATTCCTATATTCACAGACTATGCAGAGTCAAATTAAGGTGGTTACTAAATTACAGTTTTACATAATTAGTGAAATGAGTGACGGAAATGGATCAACATACCTACAGTGATTATGTGGAAAAGTGGATCGAAAAAGGGTCAAATATCAAAGGGATAAAGTTAAATTAGGATGTAAATCTTAAGATCATGTTTGTCAGATAAATAATTGTACTGCTAAAAAGTCTGGTCATGGAAAGCAACATTAGATGGTGGCGTGGGGACAAAACTATGGCTTTTGAATGACAGGAAATCCTGTCATGGACCTGACATTTTTTGTGATATTATTGGAATACAAACCTGGATTTATGGATTATGTACAACTATCAAAGCTTTACTGGATTAGAAAATACAATCACTGACACCTCATAACATGTGTGGTTTATTATACAGCTGTTTAAATGTATATTCAAATTAAACTGCACAACTCACAACCCATTCATGATGGGTATGATACAACACCATCATGAAATAGATCCATAAAGAACCATACTTACAGGGCTACCTTTGGGACCATCATCTCCAGGAGGACCTTTTGGACCTGGGGGACCTGCAGAACCAGGTGGGCCAGCTTCACCCTTCTCGCCCCTCTCACCTCTGGGACCCTAAAGAGACCCATAAGACACTCCATCAAAACATTTTTACATCCACTCCACTTCTCTTAGAAATCTCAATTGCTGAAAAAAGAAAAATCTTTACAATTCCTATCTCACTTATTTACCTCCATCTCTATTTACACTAGAATCCCACCATTTTCCATTTCTATTTTATAATATAGATAGAGATTAATGCAGTGTCACTTGTGAGAAAAACACAAGGATGCAATATCATTTCTGACTTACTGGTGGGCCAACATCTCCTTGAGGACCAGGCTCTCCAGTCTCGCCAGATTCACCCTGAGTGTAGAAAAAGAATACAAAGAAAAAGAATGTCACGTGTGTGTGTGTGTGTATATATATATATATATATATATATATATATATATATTTTTTTTTTTTTTTTTTTTCATTACAGTTGCCCATTATTTATGCCACTGTGATACACACAACGCATTTGATGATGGTGCACTTTCCATTTTGAATTCCTTTTTTACCACAGAAATAATCCATCTGGTTCCTGTCACATTTCTGCCTCCATACAACAGAAAAGGTTGACATGATTAATTCTGGGTTTAGATTGGTGTGAAAAGAGTTCCCTCTTTGCTGTTTATCCATTGGATCCTCAACTGAAAGGCACTCAATAATAAAATAATCTCTTACCAATCCAGGAGAGCTTTGTAAATCAACAAAGACTTTTACGTTGACAGTAAAAGCTCATAGCAACTTTCTTTCATGTTAGCTATTTGTAAACTGTATTGGAAAGGGCTTTTATATCAGTTTATATCAAGGAAATAGTAAGATTTATGCAGTCAACATCCTTCTTGGACAGTGGAAATGAACTCCTGGCAGAGGCTTAAGGCTGAAGGTAATTCTATTAACACAAAGTGTACAAATCATACGATTATCTCAGGAAATGCATCAAGTGGCACCCAGCAGAACCAATGAAAACAAATAAAATATGTTTCTATAACAGCCCCTCCATAACAAATCCTGACACCTGTTCAGGGCTAAATTTATGGAACAAAACAAACAATCCAGATGGCGACACCTTCAGTGCCATGACCACTGAAGATGATAATTTAAACCATTAGAATGGCATTATATTTTTTACATTTAAATGCTTAAATGGTTTAAGTTATTGTGGTGTTTAGAGGGGTTTTTACCTTCTCGCCCACAGATCCAGGGTTTCCAATGCCACCAGGAGGTCCTTGTGGGCCATCTGCACCTGGGGGGCCAGATGGTCCTCTAGGACCTGGAGGGCCGGGGGGACCCTGAAGAGAAGAGAAAACATAGGGGATAAATGGAATCATTCCTCTACAAAATTGGCATCTAAAAATCACACATATTGTTTGTTTATTAGATTTCAGCTACACTATAAGCAATAACAAATACAAAGTCCACCTGATCCACATTTGAAATCTACAGTTCAATCCAGTTTGTAGTAACGTTGTCTTGTTGTTACTTCCTATCAATGGAATTCTTAAAAAAAAAAAAAAAAATGCTCCACGAATAAATAATATGATTACTTGTCTATGTTGCACCTGAACTGGGAATGGATCCAACTAATTAATGCTTATAAAAGGAAATAATAAAAACATGAACTTGCTTAGGGGGAATGCACCCTTACCATTTGACCCACGTCTCCTGTTTCACCTTTCTCACCTGGTGGGCCAGGCAATCCCTGGGTTGAAACAATAAACACACAGTTATTCAATTGAATTGCTCTTTAAATGGTTATATTTTTCTCAGCTGTATGAAATCAAACAAAACATGTTGCTTGATACTTGATACCCAGGTGATTTATACTTGTTTTGTTGTGGTGATGTTCGGTAAGCACACACTGCATATTTTAAACATGATGTGGTTGCAATTTAAATTACATTGACATTGAAAAGGTAGTACATAAATAGGTATTTAAAAGTACACCCCTATATGCCTCTTGTAATTTATAAGTGGACATACATTTCTCAATGGGGGTATTGTCATTTTGTCATATTGTCTCTTTCTTCCCGTGCTAGAGGTAATGGAATCAGACCTTACCTGCAAACCAACAGGGCCGGGAGGGCCTGGGAATCCTCTGGGACCTTCGTCACCTTTCTGACCGAACAGACCCTGCTGCCCACGGGGTCCAGGCTCGCCGTCCGCCCCCTGTCACCAGACACAGAACATCCGTGGGCAATACATTAACAGCCTGTAACCACTGCAAACATACACATCTCTGACCCTCTTTTGTATCTATCTGAGGGTTCCCACGAGCACTAAAGGATGATGATCAGTTTCAATGTTTTTCCATGACTCCTTGTTCTTGTCACTTACCACCAGTTTATACTGATCCCCAAACCATCCGATAGGTATGTCATGCAGGATTAAAAATAATTAATTTTTGCTCACAGTGAAACATTCCCAGATTGTATCTCTCAATAAATGTGAGTACACTGGGGATTATTTAGTGCTTAGTACATGTCCACCAGTCTCAGAAAACAACACGTCCACATAGAAGAACCTTCTAGAATGAAACATCCATTTGTGAGAATGAAGCCTTATTGAAATAATGTGAAATAAATCCTGCCCTAGGGCAACCCTGGGGCTGGGCTGCCCTCTCTTTCATTTGAACATCACGATTCTGTTTAAGATCTTCTTCAAGTCTACCCCTTAAACTGTCAGTTCTCTGTCTACCGTATCTACAAGCCTCCAGGTATTGACCATTAAGCTTGATTGTCCAAAAGTGCTGCATATTAGGGAGGGCAATGTTTGATATGCACAGAAAAAGACATCCATTATTGGGGGGGAAAAGCACCAAAAGACGAAATGCTTTACGATGAGATAGTACAAAACCAAAACATCTCAGGTGGCTTTTATACTTAACACTACTGCAGCAGAGGATTGTCTGAGCTGCATATGCACAATGTGTTTATAGAGTATAAATTCTCGGGAGCGGCGTGAGATTAACAGGAGTTGGTGAGTTGACAGAGCTCAACATGGGGAGATTCAGACACTTACGGCAGGGCCTGGCTGTCCAATTGGTCCTTGAGGACCAGTGGGACCTGGTGGACCCTAAGGGAAGAAGAACAGAGTGTTAGTATTCTTGGTAGCTGCTCACACCTTGTCAAATATTTATAGTCTCTGAAAAATGTATGAAAATAACTGTTTCAGTACAGGGTTAACTCGTATTAAGTCTAACTAGGTAAACAGATCCAAATTATCTTGAATCAGAGTGAATTAGATTCAGTTCTGACATTCACAAATCACAAGGTATTAGGTTCATGTTTATAATAACCAGCCTCTTTTTCTTGGGTCCCTATCAAAGTCTGGGGGAAAAAAATAAAATAAACCACTTACATGTTCTCCCTTGTCCCCTTTGCTTCCTTTCTGGCCAGGCTCACCAATTTCACCCTAGTGGAAGAGAGAAATTAAAATCAGATAAAGTTCATAAATAATACATTGAATTTCATATTATCTACTTTACCTGCCACATGCTCTTGAGAGTGCTCTCTCTGTATTGACAAAGCAATGCAGGCAGTATAGATTTTTTTTTTTTTTTCCCGAATGTCAGGGACCGAGAACCGCTGGGGACGAGTGCCGAGATACTTGGCGCTTGTCTGCAGTTTCGTTTTCTGAGCAAGCAGATGTCTCCTTGTGCACGGGTGTCGGTTACCATTAATCCTTTTGCAGAACTGAACATTTCCTGTGAATTGGCTGCAGGAGGGGGATTATGGTTGTCAACACCCAGGTGAGTGAACCACAACCTTATTCTACATTAATCAAAGTCTCTTTTATCCCTTTTAGCTTTATATGTTCAGCAACGTTCAGGTCTCACAGCACTTTCTTGTTGACAGCAGATGTCTCTAAGAGCACTGAATCTTAATAACAAACAATTAAAATCTCCATGCTTATGTATTGCTTAGAATATCACATATCAAATTTTTGGTTTTGGAGATGAAATATATATGAACATACATACACTGGCACATACCATTTCCATAAATATCTATACTTGTTTTGTTTTTTGAACTGCCTGGTTATTGACCATTTTCCATTTTATTTATCTTAACAATATTTCTAAAAATATGTGTCCCTGCTTTGATGGCATCCCTTAGATGTAATAAACAATTGCTGGTGAGAAATATTTACAGTTGATGAGAGATATAAAAAATATATATATTTGGTCTCGCATGGATGGATTAATTTGAAATGCAAATCATTTCCATAATTATAACCCCTAAAACAAGTGAGCAACTCATTAATTATTTAAGGACAATTAATTTTCCAACATGAAATTGATGGGAAGGATAAATATTCTGGAAACTTAATTTGTTTCCTCACCCACACGCTTAATATGATAATTAAATATTGTGATTTATTCAACATCTACGTCCTTAATGGAAAAACAAATATATTCTTCTTAAATCCGAATGCTATCCTACTGTGGCCTTTGTAAAGGAAGTCCTGTATATCCAGGAAAGGTGAAACTGATTATATTCATGCACACACTTGTAAGTCACCCTGGATAAAATAATATGGCTAAATAAAATCAATACATATTTACTTACTTATTCACATACATGGAAGTAATAATCTATGAATGAATGAATGAATCACAAATTATTTGCTATGCAGGTCCGAAATAAAACATGTGCATTTTCTGAGCCCTCTGACAGATGCTATTTTGCAGGGAAGTCTGTGTCTATCTTACCTTGTCCCCATCCTCTCCAGGTGGTCCCAGAGGTCCAGCTGGGCCTGGCAGGCCCACAGGCCCCTGAATACCATCTCTTCCAGCAGGGCCCTGAGGACCTTTCTCTCCCTGGAACACACGACAGGAACACATCATTTTGGGACCATGACATGTAAGGTGTTTGTTAAGCCAATGGAAGGCATTCTGTAATGATTGGACTGAAACGGAAGGGACTGTTTAGCTTTTGTAAGTCAGCCATTTGGAGGAAATGGAAATGTGTTTATCCCCAGCTCCATGTGACTTCAAGAGACAAGAGCTGATCTGAATTGAGGCTGGATCTTTACATTTGCAGCACTATAAACCTACTAACTTGAGTCTAATGCTCTTGTCGGGGTTTAACTAAAAGAGCAATAATTCACACAATTAATTAAAAAGCATGAACTTAACTTTAAAAAGTCAGTCACATCATGATCATTTGAAATATGATACAATTTTTTTTTTAAATATCAGTATCATAAAAATATGAATCATAGCTCAGTCTTTAACACACAGCCTTTAAATACTCTGTCTTTAACACCTAACGTGATATTTTAGCATCAAAAGAGGAACCACAAGTTGGCTTCTTATCTCCTAAACACCTAAACCACAGTGCGTACGTGATTTTTCTCAAACATGAAAGCAAAGCACCTTCAGTTTGAAAAGGTGTTCAACATGTTACTTCCATTTGTGAAATTGTGTTCTACTCTGTACTGTCGCTGCAATAAAATGCCTAATCTTGCCCTTGACTCAATACTGAATCAGAGCTGTGAAAATTGCACAAATGACTCTGTTTTGCAAGAGCAGACAGACTGATCATGCTGACAAATGGAGATATTTTACTAGTTCGTGTGCTGCAAATAATAGGCACTGTTGTAAAGGAAAGTACTTCTGAGGCAGGACTCAACCAAATCACATCTGTTGAATTGTCAATGAGCAAAGAAAGAATACTACTGAAAATGGGAACTACCTATTCCTCTTAAATTCTTCATTGATCAAGATACTGATTGCATAGATACTGGTAGGGCCCGAAAAAGAATAAAGACTGGTTTATAATACAGAACACATTTCTTACGGGTGCTCCCTTCTCTCCAGAGGGGCCAGGTGGTCCCTGGGGGCCAGGTCGGCCTGGAAGTCCAGTTGGACCAGCAGGTCCAGCGGGCCCCCTCTCCCCTGGAGATCCCTGTGGACAGAAAGGCAGGTCAGATGTCCAGAGAGAACTTCAAACAAGTGACAGGTTAATATATCCATTTCCACCTCCACTACTTGAGTTATCATCCAATCAAATGTGTAGAACACAGACAAGTCCAAGGAAAAGTAAACTGTCAGTTTGTTACTTCTGGTTTCAGAAATGACTACCTACATTTAATACGTGAACATGCACTCAACCGTGTCAGTAAATATAACAACAATTTGTGAATCTTTTCTTATCTGGAAGACCAATGACTTGAGTTAAACCTGGTTTCTGAAACCTTGAATACGATGAGGAAAGTTACTTTTCTATTTTAGAGAATCTTTTCCATAGGTTGTATAGCCTACTTTTAGTAATAGCTTTCTAGTTCTAACCTTACAGAGCTTTCCTGGTGAAGATCGTACTTCATCTTTTGGGAATTGAATAATGCATTTTAAACGCTACGAGACAAATAATGCATGCAGTATAATGTATTGTTCACCTGCTTCCCAGACATTTTTTTTTTCTTCAATGATTTAGAAAAATGACTTCATAAATATTCTTATTAAAAATGCTAAATGCTAAATCTTCTACCTTCTGGACAAGCCTCCAGCCCTGAAGTTATGCAGAAGTACTATATTATTCCATTTATCAATGATATACCGTGAATTTTAAATTACTACAATTTTTTATGTCCAGTTCTATAAAGCTTGCTATGACTATAATACATTTTCTGAATTTCATATAATCACCAGGCCTTATTTTCATTTTATGACTACTTAAATTCTAGGGATACACAAGTTACAAACATGGATTAACTATCCTTGCATTGTTAGAGATTTGGAAAATAGCAAAGCTCAAACTGTGAAAGAGTAAAAAATACTATTAAATATAAACATACATACATATATATTTCAAGGAACACAGTCAATGGTTATAAGAAAGGTAACCATCTCTACTTACAGCAGGACCCGGGGGACCATTCGGCCCTTCATTGCCTTTCAGACCAGCAGATCCCTACAGAGAAGAAAATCAACTTTAAAGCAAACATGACTTCTAAACCAGCCATCACTTAATACACACAGAGCAATATCCCCTTACAATGAATCATTTCAAAGATCCTGCTCAGCAAAATAGAACAGGAACTCTTTCTGATGGGCAATATTTGGAAGCTCATAGTCTTCCCAAGTAAACAGACAAAGATTTTTTTACCTGATCTAATGTAATTACTAATGTATCCAGGGCAAAGGTGTGGATACAGAATTTAAACGATGGACAGTAAAATGCATTCATCAGTCAAAGTATTACAGCTGTGCATCTTTCTTGCATCTTAATGAAGTTTATTATATTATTATTACTGCTCTGATTTTTGATCCCCCCCTGTTCTTTCTTGAACGTATTTGACATTAAAAATACAATGAACTTGTGTTTTCACACCCTGGGAGAAGGGTGAGAGCTAGCTTTTGAGACAGTTGTTTAAAAGGCACGCATCACCAATCAGACAGATGGATGATGACTATTATTAGCCTAGAGTGCTTTACATAATCCTAATTAAGCATTCTCTCAAGCCACGAACTGCACAGGTGTTACTTACCACCGGACCAGGCAGTCCTCTGTCTCCAGGGAACCCTCTGAGACCAGGTGGCCCATCTTTACCAGATGGACCTGCAGGACCCGGATCACCCTGAAATAACACAGATAGTTCCATTACAACTGGCAAACAACACCGGAATAATCCCTATGGCTCATGAAGTGCAAATACTGTACAGACTGCACTGGTAGCTAACAGCTGCGGAGACGGGCAATCTCGGTTCTTTCTAGAACCCAAGCTCCAGTGTTTTCTACTTGTTTTAAACTAGGCAGCCCTCTTAGCTTTGGCAAAGCAGTACTGATGTTTATTGTTTGTTATTATGTTTTCTGTGAAAAAAGCATAACAGCATAAAGATATGTAATTATCCACTAGACCCTGTTACACACAGCGTACAAAAGTAAAAGTAAGAGTTTTTATTTTTTTTACTGCAATGTTGTTTATTACATATTGGCCACATTAAAACTGGGGCCACCATCATATTTTGGTTAAGAGCATCACGTGTAAGTCTTCAGTCATGCCAAATTTGAAAGGACCTACTTTGGCACCCTCTTTACCAGCTGCTCCAGGAAGGCCCTGCTCGCCTGGGGGCCCAGGAGGTCCTGGGTGACCGCGCTCACCCATCGGCCCAGTCTCGCCAGTGGGACCCTGGGAAGCAAAAGGGGAAAATTAGCCTCATCATCGCATTTATCACAGTTAAAAAATCCTAAACATTCAAGAGGGTTTGCAAGGCTTTTGTATAAGTATATTCAGAAGCCACATTCTTTTGCAGTGAATGGCGCTGATATGATGGGTAGCTTTGCATTTGAATGCAAATGAGACTCTGGCCTGCTGCCCACTGACAATGAGGTCTCAATGGAGTAATCCTGAAATGAATTCCATCTAGATAATCAAGGTGAGGAAAGTGACTGCATATTTTGTTCTGTGGTTATTTTGGAAATATATACATCGAAATAAAAAAAGATAAGTGAGAAAATGCCATCACATTCAACTAAACTTAAAAATGGAACCAACACCAAACAATTCATTTTAATATCGCTGGATGAAAACTGTAGGAGGAAACATGATGAAACTATACCTTTGTTTAAGAGATTGTTTTCTTCTTTACAGAATTAATAGATTCATAAATTAATACATGTACTAAATAACAATACAGATAAATGTGTAGGTTAATACAATAGTATGGGTCTTTTTATTCCAGCATTGGGAATAATACAATTAACATTTGAAGCTGACTTTTATTTAAGATTTTTATTATCTTCTAAATCTGTTATTAATATTATTATATTATTTGTATTATTTGGGAAGGGAAATTCAAATTCCCTGTGAAGTTAAAAACCCTCTTTGCACTCATTAAATCTGCTCAGTAA
Source organism: Amia ocellicauda (assembly GCF_036373705.1). NCBI lineage: Eukaryota > Metazoa > Chordata > Actinopteri > Amiiformes > Amiidae > Amia > Amia ocellicauda. The sequence goes on along the minus strand of NC_089858.1, from coordinate 8,881,517 downwards.
TAAAGAACAGAAGGCATAAATAATGAAAAGCAGAAATGTCCTCTAACATTGAGTACGCTCCACTCTTATGTCATTACAAAGTCACAACGGGGGCTTCAGATCAGCTCATTGGGTAAAAACCTCTGCCTGGAGAGAAAGTCGAGCCTGTAATTTGGAGATTGCCAGTCTGAATCAGGGTACTGCCAATCGCCAACTGTGGCCTGGAGACTCCAGCATCGGGCCAGAACACGACTGAGGTCACTGTATGAATCTAGCAGGGGGCTTCATCACAGAGTAGTTACTCATTTAACTGGCTATGTAACTACACAATAAAGCGCACAGTGCCCACAATCTAATTAACATTACACTTTGCAGTTTTCCTTTCAATTCACAGCATGAAAATGAGGCGATTTGTCTATATGAAACGACTTTTGAATCCCTGTGAGATGGCGTCTTCTAATCTCCCTGGGCTATACATGTGATGTACCAGAACAGGCCAAATATCTATGAGGCTATATCAGCAGGTGATCTATATAAAAGAAAGAGTAAAATAGTTCAATTCATATCTGACCAATCTGCTGTGGTATGAGCCATCGAGTAGAAAGTTATTACATTTCAATTACATTGTTAATTACATTTAATTTTGTATTCGTGACAGAAGATTATTTTCTCCCCTGCGGAGCGCACAGAGTAGGGAACAGTAGAAGCAGCAACTGGCAGGTGTGAGCTCTCTTAGATATAGAAGACAAACTACATACATAAATCTCTTTTACAAATCTCTGCTCAAAGCTTAAATTGTACACCAGTATGAAAATGATACACAAGCTGCAACTCACTGAATGGAAATCTGTAAACAAGTAATGACATTTAATGTGTTGTTCAGTAGCTGCCAAAATGAATAGTATATATCATCACAAACAAATCAGACTTGGTCTGGTATGGTAATTGAACACCAAAAACAACAAATTTAACCTGAAAGCAAAGTCTTGCAAATAACAAATCCAGCATCTGATGGCACATTTCCAATAAAGGCAAGAAGCCTCTGGCAAACAAAAAGCTGCCATCAGGTACAGGGTTTGTAATTGATGATTGGCCGGCAGGGTGAGATTTGGATATTTAAATTTTAATCTGGCTGTGAATATTTATAACACAACTGGTTTAATTTACAAGTTGTTTAATTTTCTTCCTCTCCCATGAGATAAGGTTACCAACTTTCAATCATCTTTTTTTGGGCATGTTGCACAGTGTTTTCAAAATGCAGTTTGTTGGGGAAAGAGCAGCTTAACAAATGTTGTGCTGAAAATTATATTCTGGAAAAGCCTTCACATTTTAGAGACTGCCAACTGCCCATGAATTATTAATACTTCTTGAATCCTTAATAACAGAATCTATGAATGTTGCGTTCCTTGGCAGAAAAAAGCACATGAGAAATGTGTCACGAAGCCACCCTGCTTGGCCAGAAACAGTCTTAATAGTTATTGGCTTTGTAATTTTGATGATGACAATGATGATGGTGATGATGATAATAATAATTATAATAACAGTAATATGCTATACATGTATACAGATACATACATATGGTAGACAACATAAGAAAATATATTAAAGGGATGTTTTTGAAAAAAGGATTTTCCCTCCTTCAAGAGCTGCCTATAAATATTTCTATGAGAATTTATCATATGCCTGGAATATTAATATTTATTAATAATACAAAATAAAACTGATCTACTATTCTCTTTTGAAATCCTGCTTCAGATTTATAAGCCATATCTTATATGCAAAATAATTGGCGCTCTTTGTCATCCTGTTTGTATTAGTTCTGCATGGTGTACAGTCAATGTCTAAAACAAAAGGGATGAGCAAAGGTCACGACAATGCCTATAAATGAGCTCCGTCGTGTTTGAACTGCAGTGTGGATATAACTCCCACTTGTGTGATAGCAAACCAACCAGCACTGAACTGAGCGTGTGCTGAAGTGCTTCACATGAGCCCACATTAGGTCTATGACCTACATATTGCACTGTAATACATGAAGAAATATCACCAGAAAGGCTGCCTGCTGATTTATGTTTGTATGTATGTATGTATTTATTTTTATCCTTGCCGAAAGTTGGGATTTGATAAGGCATCTGCTTAGCTAGCTTCCCTGGTTATCTATGAGACAGGCTTGCTGAAGCACAGTGATGAAGGGCACGTCGTGACTTCACCAGCTGGCAGCACCATTAAAACCAACAAAGCCCCCTCTTGTTGAGCAATATTAGCTGCCTCATTACGATTACCTCACAATTTATAATGTGCAGCTTGGACTTACCTGGGGACCAACTACACCTGGTGGGCCAGGTGGACCCGTCTTTCCTTGGAAACCCTGAAGAAAAGACAAAAGAATCAAAGTCAACAAAGCAGGTGACATAAGCTAGAAGCAGCCATATATAGACATACTGCTGTTCAAAGAGTGTCTTCCTTACTCTTGTTCTCAGTGATCCAATGCTTTATTTTTCGTGCGTCCTGTCTCTTCCCTTAAACATAATTACTTTTCTCATGATGATCTATCTGATGTTTGGCTGTGTAAGCAGATCACTGGGAATCATTCCTCTCTTTCTTCTCCTCCCCTGCCTCTTAACACACGTCAGCTGCACCTTGCCAGGCAAGACTCTTGACATATTTTTAATTAACACTGTAAAAGGCATTCTCAAGAACAGAGAGATAGCTGTAATGATCGTATCCTATTTGTCATTCATCTGTCCCCAGTCTTGTCTCCCACAGAAGGAAGTGTGGCAGTAATACTTCAAAAAGATAGACACTCACAGTTTCACCTCTCTGACCGGGGTGTCCAGGCAGACCATCTTTTCCAGCTGGACCCTGAGAAAAACAGATATTAACCGGTTAATAAATATGACATCAATAGTAAGAAATCAGTGAAGTATTCTATTAAGTTAAAATAGAAGAAAGAAAATAGTGTCTACAGTATTGTTCTGTATATTACGATGTATAAAGCTGTGAAAGCAGATGAAACATGTTCCTCTCAGAAGATAGACTTTGCAACCCAAGCCTAGTGAGGCCTTTTGCAGGAGATTTGTGTCAACAAGTAAAATAAATGGGTGTATTCGGTGGGTATATTCAGTCTTTCAATTTCAATACTAGATGAGGGTGTCTGGGAAGCTCGTCAACCTTACGGGACACTTACGGGAGGGCCTTTCGGTCCTGGAAATCCAGTAGGTCCCTGAGGTCCTGGCAATCCCTGAAACAAAACAAAATAGAGTATAGTTGATAGCAGACCTTATCACAGTGGTTTGTATAGAACTCGAACTGGAACGTGTATGTCAGAGGAAATCGATAACAAACCCAAAAAAATACATCTGCAAAGATCATCTGAATAGAAAAGAAAAAACAAAACAATGATAATATCTCACCCTTTCTCCGGGAGGCCCTGGTGGACCATCACTGCCTGAGTTGCCCTGCAGAGATTAAAAAGAGTAGGAAAAACAGTCAGGAAAAAACAAACAAACATAAAATGCTATTCAAGAAATAATAGGTTTCTTTTCTTTTCTCAAATCCAGGCGGAAGAGAGTTCTTAAAGACCACTGAATAGTCATGAAGCTCAGGAGTGCGTACCTTTGGTCCTGGTTTTCCAGTTGGACCCCTTGGACCTCTTTCTCCACGAGGGCCCTAAAAGACAACACAAATTAAATGAGAAAAAGAGGGAAAGAGCTCCCTGTCTCCCTCTCTAAATATCTCATAGAAAATAATACCATGTGCTGTATGGTCGGATTGGAGGCACACGGGGAAAAGCACTCATGCAGGCAGTGGACAGCATTATTACTTTTTGCTATATTTAGAGATGTTGTTTTCATAGTAATGGTTTCATTAAATCTGAAAGAGAGAACAACTCATAAAAACGATGGAACTGAAAGCAAGGGAAACCGACTGGAAGGTTGCTTACCGTTGGACCTCTCTGTCCTCTTGGGCCAGGCTTTCCCGATGTCCCCTGAGGAAAAGGGAAATAAACAAGTTGCTTAAATCAGAAAATGAAAAAACACAAGCCCGTGCCATTTTGTTTTGCAAAATAGGCAAAGAAGTCTTCAATCAAGACTGCTTGACAAAAGTGTCGTTCAACACAGGGACCAATGGACAAACTCCTTGGCAGGCTTTCACATAATGGACATACCTCAGGGGGTAAAGGGGAACAATGTCTAATTCTGATTGAGCATTAAATTCACCAAGAGATCAAAACAAAGCTGCCTTTAGATTGCACTTAGAAGGGGATCAGCTGTAAGCATAACTCCATAGCTTTTATTAGCAATATTTGATAACATATGAAAATTAAACAAATATCACATCTATTCATCCATCTGTTAATTAGACCTGTATTTAGTTTATCATAGTAGGAGGCCTACACCTTCCAGTTACTTTGTCCGCCTGTTTTGCTTATGATTTAAGTAATCTTCAGAAATACCCGAATACCCGAACCTTACTGTAGATTTTAGTAGTTATTTTAGATTTAATATGTTCTGTCTTTTAAAATTTAAGATCCAACAGACAATACTCAAAGTCCAATTTGAATATTATTAAATATACCTAAATTATACATGAATGTCTTGATTGTTTAATGGGATTTGGGATTACTATCTAAAGCAAAAATATAGAATATGCCAAAGCTATCTGGAATGCACAAATAGGGTTCTTTGTCTGAAGTATTCATATATTATCTTTCCCCCTTCTTTTGCTGCAGGTTTCATTATATATATATATATATATATATATATATATATATATATATATATATATATATATATATATTATATAATTGTATGTCTTCTGAAAGGTGAAGTAAACTATAAAAGCATTAGCTCAAATGGAGGAGGCTTTAATGTTTCTTGAATGACAAAAGTGCTTTTATCTGATGGAAAAATCAATACACAAATTACTACTGCTTAAACTGGGCTTTACAATCAAAACATGACAACAATTCAGAACTTAATGGGCTGAGACATAATCCTCCCAAACTGTTTTTTGCACACTGTTATTTTTCATATTATGTAAAAAATGCATAATGGTTTTTCCTAATATACATATATCTGTGCACTCTGACAAACCATTCTATTTAGTATGAGCAAATGGACTAATACTAATTCAATATGTTACTAATGCAATTCAAATGTGCTTTAATGCAGATGGATATTTTGTTTGATAAATACACAGGACCCTGACGGCTTTGCAACACATCTCATTAAGTGTTTAATAAGCACTGGCATACATTTCCAAAGACATATTTTTTGTGTTGTCTTAATGGAGTTGAAATGTTCTTGGACCCAACAGTAATGTATTTTCAATATTCCTAAGAAAAATAAACACGGCGGCACATGACAGGAGCTGGAACATTGCACTTCTATATCTTAAATATTATAGTTTTGTGCTGAAAACATTTGATCATTTCTCACATACCCTTGTTCCTTTTTCTCCATTGGCTCCTGGAAAACCTTGAAATCCCTGAGATCCCTGTTAGAAAAGCAATAAAAAGAAAAAAGATGTCGTCATACATTCATCAGAAATAAAAAGTGTTTTTACAGCAACTGATTCTACGAAGTGACATTGTTGGCACACGACTGCATGATAAATCAGATATTTATTTGATCAAAAGAATTTAAAAAAACCTAATATTTCAACATTGAATTCCTTTATGAAGCTTGTGTATCACTTAAGGTGTTCTGGCTGTCATGCAATCACATTCTTTGGAATTAATTGCCTCAAACATGTTCTGATGTATTATTTAGCTGCAGGCTCTTCACGTTCCATGTTTTAAAACACAAATTGGTAATCTGAAGGAACCTACTTACCTTTGGACCTTGTCTTCCAGGATATCCTGGTAATCCTGGAACACCAAGTTTACCCTAAACAAACAAACAAACATAAAAAACATGAGTGAATTTACCTAGTATCCGTATCTTAGAGACAACATCTCTGAACAGAAAAATTTAAAAATATAGTACAAGTTTCCTAACAAAATATAGGCAGAAGATTATTGGGACTGGTGTTTTGAACTGATGTCAGCCACAGTTTGAAACAGGAAAATTACACTGAGAAAGAATTAGTGGACATGCAGAGAAGCTGGTGAAGGTTTTTCGTCGTGTTTTCTTGCTTCCAATCAGGAATCTAGTTCATTTCAAACATCCAGGTAGGGGCAATGAAAATAGATGGAATCTATCAACAAATTTAAAAAGAAAGAATCCCACCTAGTTGAAGCCAGACAGTACTCCAGGTGAAAGCATACCTTTTCTCCTGACTGACCAAGTGGACCTGCATCACCCGGAAGCCCAGCACGACCTTTTGGACCCTCAGGACCGTCCTCGCCTCTCGGCCCAGCTGGACCCAGCTCACCCTGTGCAGACACACACTCGTCAAATTCCCTGGGACCTTAATATCACCATCTCCCCACTTAATTAGCCTTTGTCTTGGCTCAACACTTTTTAATGTAATTGTTAATGTCAAGAAACTAGGCTGACATGGATATTACTCAGACAAAATTAATTAATGTCAAGTTTAAGTCAATAATCTTGATGCTCTATAGAGAGAGCATGGAGTGCAGATAGATATCTGTTATTTGTCAAAAAAGATGGCTGACACAAGCCATAGCCTTTATTTTGCTTTTTTCAGCAGTTGTGACTGATCGATGTATACAGTAAATTCCAGTAATTTTGTTAGCAGCCATCTACCAATATCATCTATGCCATCTTATGTTCTTGTTTAAAGGAAGACACAAACTATTTAGAAGATTCTTGTGACTTGGGAATGCAAGGTTTCTTAAATCTGTTTTTACATTACTGCAAATCTAGAGTAACTTACTGTAACATTTCAACATTTAAAGAGCTTGACAAAATTACTACAGAATGAACGTATGCAGGAGGCAAATTCACAAAATAACTCAAATCGCGGTTTTTTTGTAATCAGTAGTGATTACTTACCATCACACAAGTCACAATGAGTCAGCAGTAAAGACTCATTGTAAAACATAAGAAAACAAGGGGATCAATACACACATCAGTCTATGTCAAGGTAAAGCATTTTACAAAAAGACACTACAATTGCTAAAAACAAAAGCGAACAACACAATTAAAAAAAGTTTAATTGAACCTCCTTTTGAAAAGCACGTCTCCTACACAACTGAGTCAAGAGCATCATTGATATGCACATGCTGTTGGCAACTATCGGTGAAGCTCATATACTGTTCTCTTATGACTTTCATTTGCTAAAAAAATTACATTGTGTTGCCCAGAATCGTGATCGTCAATTCCACTCTTGTCCCCATTAAAGGCACACATCTTATCAACAAGGATTTCATTAACATTTATTGCAGCAATATTTCCAGTCACAGCATGGAAAATGATTTGAATTTCCAGCTAAAACAAGGCATACAGCCATCTCGTCTGAGGGGATAATAAAAGTAATTGAAACGCCAGGGTATAGTGGGGAATAGGCCTGTGCAGGCCAATGTGATAAGAATTGATGTCCAATCTAATGTTAGTGCTCCACTATGTGTGCAATGAATCTGTTAAAAAATAAAAAAGGGACAGGTACCCAAATTTGTCTTCCAAAAGACCTGGCATTGCTCCCAATCTTTAATAAGAGGAAACTACAGGGAGGTACTTCCTGTTAATACAATGTTCAATCACATTTCTGTTTTAAGACCAATCCTTCCAGTGACCTGTTCATTTACTGCACTGTTATTGTGTCTTTTGATGGAACATCTCCTCAATACACTCCTTTAACACTGTCTTTTATTTATAAATATGGGACAATACAGTATTAAGACTGCTTCAAAATGATTGGGAAACTAGTATCCTACATTGTATAAACTGCGTTTAAGCATTGCTTTAATGTAATATACTTTATCAAATGACTCCCTCGTAATCAGCAGATCCTCTAATGAGTAAACTGAGAATGAATATGCGGGGCACAGTTATTTCAGATGTACTTTATGCAAATTAATTGGATAGATTAACACTGATATAGGCCCCCAACTGTTCGCAGTTAATCGGCAGAGGAGCCAACGAAGCAAATAAAATAAAATAAAATAAAATACAATGTCTTACTCTGTCTCCCTTAGGTCCCATGTCACCCTTGAAGCCTGGGAATCCATCTTCTCCCTGTGGAAAAAATATATTACAATTTGAGGTCAAGGGGTGTGCAAAAGGCCCAAGGTCACTACTACACAATGGTAAAAGATTTGCTCTACGCACATAAAAACTATTATTTAATGCATCACGGCAGTAAGAAAGGCTAATTAATCTCTACATGGCATACATTTGGAAGACTAATAAAACCCGCTGCAGTCAGTTGCTATGGAAACCCTAGCAGGCGGGTGTTTTTTTGTTGTTGTGGGTTTTTTTATTCTTTCTTGCTGGATGTTAAAACTTCTCAACAAGAAAACAAAACCTACACTTAATCAGCACGGCTCATACATTTTTTAATATCGGGGCACACAATGGTAAAAAACAAACCTTCATCATGAGGTTAGGGATTTTAATTATAGTAGTCATATGTGACATTAAAACAGTTTTTACCGGCCTGACGAAGAAGAAAATGAAGCAAAAAAATCTATCTTTACAAATTACACTCACATTAGAAATTAAACTCAGGAAAACTGTGTTTGAATAGTTGTTACTGGACTCTAGCTTCTTACCTTTTCACCTTTGTGTCCTTTCAAGCCACGAACACCATCAGCCCCCTTGACAAAAACGTAAGTAAAACATTCTTCAGTAATCATTGTGAAGGCCGACTTTATTGAACTACTGAAAGCAAAAATACAATTTGGATATAATTTATTTTAAGATGCCATCAATTTGCTATGAATACACATGCCATTGCTTTCTTGGAAGTCATATACTGTACAATGTGGTACGATCCCACAGCTATTCAAAAGAGCTACACATCTGCCATCTTGTGGTACCACAGCAGTTTAGCACTCACTCTCGCTTATTCAAAGAACATAAAAGGTATGCATTTTGATAGACTACATACATAATGTGTGTTTAATGAGAGCCAAGGGCCCGAGTCAATCCATTAAGAGTAACCTGTCTTGTTCTCTTAAGTGCTAGGGAGAATCAAACCTTTGCTACCAGATTTAAACCTTTGTATTGTTTTAATAATCATGTAGGGGAGACAATTTAATTAATATTTACGCACTACAGGAGAAGATCAAATTGAAGTTGACCTCTGCTGTGGGTTTAACACATGCTCTGGCATTAACACATTCTCCGCAGATTACGCTCACACACACACAGCAATCCCGAATGGGATGGGGATTTTGAATACCACGAATCTCCACGGATACAGCTGACCGCATTACAACTAGCCATACATTAAACCTCTCATGGTCAAGGCTCTTGCACAAAACCTCACACAAACTGATGTCCTGATTAATATTAAACACAGCAGCACACAACCGGAGAAAGCAGCAAGCAGCCCCATAGTTTAAGTGGCATACGGCACTTGAAACAGATTGACAGGTACAATCTGCCTCCTGACAACTGCTGAAGCTGACATTTCTCTGTGCATAATTTCCCAAAGTCCCCAAGCTCCCAATATGATGCAGTAAAGAGAACGTAACAAACAAGCACCATTTTTGAACACTGCCTTACCTTGACTCCTCTGGGTCCGGGATAACCGATCGGGCCCTGTGGACCAGCAGGTCCCTGCAAAAAACGGCACAGGCATTAGTGACACTGTATGTGATCTTCGTGTATGTATTAATTTCTTCTGATTCCTTGTGGTAGAGTTTGAGTGGGAGTTAAATGCACTTTATAGTCAAGAGCAATTCATGCTATACTGCACAATAAGCGGGCGAAGACTTGTTATTATTTTAAGTATTATTTCAAAACTGCTGTGTCAAAATGTCGTAAACATTAACGGAGAATGTCAAGGTATATGCAATAATTGTTTTCCTTTTTGTTTTATTTATTTATGTTTTATGTTCTTGTCAACTTTCACTAAATCACAAGCTTTTTGTTTACTGTGGGGAAAAGGCAGCTGCAGCCTAACAGTATAAGAGGATGAAAGCCGGGCCTAGGATCTGGAAAAATTGGGCCGAATTTGCTTTTGTGGTTTAAGTTTGTAGAGAGTGTACTCATGATTAAGACGACTTACCAGGTGTCCTTTTTCACCAGGAGGTCCTTCTTTGCCCGGGTGACCCTACAATGGAAGAAGAAATAGTATGCATTCACTAGCAAACTGACCATTTCTCAGCAAAATGGATAAAATACAAGTATTGTTGGAACACAGGCAGTGTGTCTTGCTAAAAGGCACTACATTCCTATTGGGAAAATACAAAAATGAGCTTGAATGGCTGGCCTTCAGTAAGATACACCGACTCCTACAGAACAGTGAAAGGTTAGGGTAGTCGAATGTGGGCTAGAGACACTGCAGCCTTCAGCGTAAAGCATCCGCGGGGTCGAGACAATTTGCGCTTGAGAAACTCAAAACACTCACCGGCGGACCATCTGCTCCAGGCATGCCTGGGAGGCCTGGTTTACCAAGGGGACCCTGCAAAGAGGCAAGGAACAGTCATCAGGAAGAGAAACCAAACCAAGCATGGCTTTCAACGTCCAGAGTAGGGTGGTTTCATGAGGTCACTTTGGAATGGGATTGTTTGTTTGTTTGTTTTGCCCCTGAATGGAGTCCAGACCAGCTGCCTGTCTGTCCGGTGGCTGGGTGGACATTCTTTGGCAATTTTAGCTGTAGTGCTGGTGGGGAGGGAGGAGAGGGGAGTAGGGCAGAGTAAATAATGTTTGTATCCTAGACCTTCAAACGGTCTGAAAAATAAGTGAAATGCAAGTAGTCCTGGATGCCATTATATTGGAAAACATTACCTTACACCAAGTACCATAGTGCTTTTTTACACTGCTCATTGCGATTTATAAGTAGATGCATCTATGGGAAAAGCAGCATGTCAAAATGAATGTCGTATTCACAGTCAATTGTTAAGCCGATCAGACAAGTCTGATGATAGTTTGTACAAATGGTGATTAGTGATGTGCCAATATCTAGCAGAGTTAATGATCTTCTTCAGAGAGTCATTTTCTACAGCTGAAGAAATCTGATTTGTTTTTTCAGCATCACCAGAGTGTTAATAAGTACCCAGCCATCAAACACTCTGGACATGTTATGTGTATTGCATATGCAACAAACAGGGACTAAGGCATTGTACATTTCTGAATACCAACGCTATCTTTATAAAATAAATGTTTTACATATTATTCATGGAACATTGTGACATTTGGAACTATATACATGTGTGTGCGCGTGTGTGTATGTGTGGTGTACAAACCAATACGTTTAAAATATTGGAAAGGAATCATTTTGAAGTATATTATTATTTATTTAATTGGGTCTATCATTTTCAAATATAAGAAACACAAACCTTACACTTTTTAGAACTGTTATAAAGGTGCACTTGCTCTGCTTCTGATTGAACGTAAGCTCGGCATTTACTCTTGTGAATCAATATTTCTAAAGTAAAACAAACAGCCAACACTCTGCAAAGCACAATCAATTCAATCAATGCTTTTGAAAGCTTTTGTTCGTGGCTGATGATAACCTAACCTATATGCAAGTACTGATGCACATTATAGTATAATGAATGTCCTCCATTTAAAATGTTACATGCTAAATGGTGCAGCTGGAGAAAAATACAAACCAAAAAACATTTTGTATTTATGCCAGCATTGAAACATGATTGATTTTTCATTTTCTACCTGGGCTACAGCAGGACTGTTGTACATAATCTTATTGACTTACTTTTTCTCCAGGGGGGCCAATTGCACCCTGTGGACCAGGAAGACCCTGTGAAAAGAAATACATATCTAGTAAGATTCCGTATTACCTGCACCAATTGTATTTTGGGACTCGCAGTGTCAAAAGAAACCTGACTCGGGAGTAAAGTAACTGCTGAAAAACCCTGTGACACTCCAGGATAAAGGCAGATCTGCCCTTTTTCAGGCTAATCAAGTTTTTGACAAAATTCTGACAAATTTGGTAAACTGCACACTGTTCTTCTGATCCTATAGCTTTTTTTTGTTGAAGTTAAAGAGTGCGGATAATATAGTGCATATCAGTTAATTAATTCATTGAGTTTAAAGTGGTGGGAAATTGTATCATACTCTTGAACTTATCCTTCATGATCGATTTTCCATTTAGCTTTTTTCTTGTCAGACTTTCATTTTAATAATTACATTATGTCCTGAGGAAAGATGCATGCATTCAATAGATTGAAACCTTTTGATTCTGCACCCATTAGATGGAAAGATTAAATCCATGTTCACTGACGCGTAAGAGAAACACAAATTTCAGGTTTCAGTGAACAGAAAAATACCGATGCACATTGAATTCCACCACTTAAATCAAGAATGGGGCTTTTGCAAAACCTCACCTGAGCTCCAGGGTTTCCTTGCTGTCCTGGTGGACCAGGCTCGCCTTGTGGACCCTAAAAAAGCAGAGCTATTTTCTTAAACATCAGCCCTGAACAAAGACAGCATGCAGCACTATATGGTACAACAAAGTGAATACAACAGAGTTTGCCAGGAAGGTGTTAGATTCCCTTTATGAAAATAAACCACAAAACTGTTAGCATTCTGTTTGAAAAGACACATGTTATATAAAAAAAAGCTGTGAAAAGCCATTATAAGAGACAAATTGTACATAGGACTCTAAAGTAACATTTTCATTGTTATGACATTGAAATGATGCTTCTTCTTCACATGACCTATATGATTTTAAAATTAACAGAAAATAGGGAAACACATTCCCCTGGCTCAATGAAATAAAAATTTCCCTTAGTTTGTGTTCAATGTAATACGTACTGCAATGGGAGAAAAAAAAAAAAACTATATTTTTTCCAATGTAGAATACCATAAAATATACTTCCTGAGGGTTAACCTATACACCACAAGGGTTTAATTATAATTGTATTGTTTCCACACATTTACATTATTGTTTCACCTAAACCTGTAGCATGATTGCTTCCCAAGTGCTCTACTAAAATAGAGAGAAAGAGTGGAAATATATATATATATATATATATTTTTTTTACATGATACAGCTTACAGAAGCAGTTTGTGCTATGCCCTTGGGCAACTTTTAAAATTAGGAACAGATGATAAACACTAAATTGTTAAGCATTCCAACCGTATTATGCTAAAAACCCTTGATACCAAGTTACCAAGCTGGAATCGCACTTGATTAGGAAAGTCTCAGAAAAGGCGTCCAATTATTCTGCTGTGAAATAAGCATGCTTTTGTGGTCGGTGCATGTATTATGCATCAGCTGTAATTGTTGCTCCTCAAATGTCTACCTCAGGCTAATTGAGAATCAATTACAACATTGGGCCTTGAAAGTTGCTGATTGTGGACGTAAATCTGCGCATTGCATAATGGATGAGAGGATGCCTCCCAAGTGTGTCAGCATTCAGAGAGGGTCTCATTAGGACCTTTTTTGTATTTGTATTTGAGTTCAGGACACAATCGTGCTTTCCATTGGTTCCCACTAATGAAGGTAATGTATCTGCAATTAACCAACATATCATAAGTGTGTACTTGTGCAAATCTTAATCTCTGATGCATTAAATTACCAAAAGGAAATATTGTGCTGTAAATACATTTCATTCCGGTACATATATTTTAATTATATATATATATATATATGAAAAGCAAAACAATACATCATATTTGATCACATGGTAGAAAATAAATACATATTTAGTTTCCTTTCCTACTTACAATATTGCCTTTTGGACCGGGCTGGCCATCCATTCCTGTGACACCCTGAGAAACACACATTCACACACAATTAATTTTGGATAAAGAAAGCAAAACCATTGCACAAGAGCACTAAGCAAGTCACCATTTATCTGTTAAACCAAGTTTGCTTAATATCAACAGGAAAATGTCTAAAATACAGATTCTCCAGTTCCTTATGTCCCACACTACAGTAACAATACATTTTATTTAAAATGTGATTATTAAACACACAATTAATAACAGATTTGGTAATTATAACTGACTTCTGGATTTCAACGATGGGTGTAATTTAAGATAGTCTTACTCGTTTATGTAACTAAAAACAAAACTAACACTGGGTAGTGTTCACTCTTTAAACTAGGGATACCATATGTAACACAAGGTAATTGTAAGACTTTTACTGCGCACAACTCAGTACTTACTGGAGAGCCAGGGGGCCCAGGTGGTCCTTTTGGTCCCAGTAAACCACGAGGTCCCTTTAGGAGAACACAAACAAAGCAAAACACACACATTATTTGGCTTCTGAAATAAAGACAAAGGTTATAAAACAGTTTGTAAAACTCTTTTCCAACTGTGAAGACAGTCATTAGGAATGGGAGTAGGGGTTGTATTAATCAGCAGAAAAACAGGCAAATTAAAACTTGAACTCAATCTATTGCAGGCTGTGGTCCTGGTCTGGTCCTGTCGGCACATTTAGTATTTTATGATGTAATGCTTGCATAGTGTCTGGCAGGAGGGAACAGCTCAGTGTTTTCCCTCTGCTGGTCTGTCCATCAAACTGCAGTCTAACTGTGTTTGGCTTCCAGCCTGGCACTTTGTTTTGCAAAACTCTGAGCGTTTCACGGTATCTAAGCGCCCTTGCCCTCTGCTGGATGTTCCTTGACTCTGCAATCCAGGATTCGAGTTCTCTACCGAGATAATTACACACTTCTGAGTAAAAACATGGCCAGCTCATTCTTGCCATGTTTTAAGTTTGTTTTGTACTGAGCAGATGGGGAATATGTGTCTGAACATGCAAATATGTCTCTGTTTAATGAGCAACTTTTTGTATGTCTTTCGTGGTGTGATGGTAGACCAAATCCATGGAATTGTGGTTTGCCTTATTAGCATTTAACACAATGCTTTAAAATGCCTGTATTATAGATGTAATGCAAACGGCAAGGGCTTCTCCATTATTGGAAGAACAGCGCTCTGTGGGGGATATTGCTTAGACAACACAATTATAACCACAAGGGATATTTTTAAAACATGATGCCATGACAAAGAAGCTATAGCAAAAACAGGGGAGGAAGCCGACGGCTATGGAGATTGAAGAGGCTGCTCTATGTGATGAATTAGACTCGGGCTGCTCATCGACTCCTTACTGAGCAATTTCTTGCAAACCTATTATCAGCTGGATACCTCACAGTGGCTTGAACAGCAAGTGTGAAATGGAGGTTATGATAAAAGCGTGCACATCTGTGACACAATGCATCCCTACATGCTGGGCCAGCACCAAATTCAATTTATGTATACTATTAGTGAGAAACTACTAAATTAAGCACTTTAGAAGAAAAGAGCAAGCAACTTATTAAAAGGAAGGGTAGAGTGGAAGAAGAAGAAAATCACATTCTTGAACTCACCCAACAAAGACAGATATTTACAAATCACCAGCACATCCAGGTGCACATGTAATACTAACAAGCACTGAAGCCCTCTAGTGGGATTTTTTTAAATATAGGCATGCCAAATGTACATAGGATTTGCAGAAACTGTATGCAGTTCTGCCTGTGGCAACAATAGCTAATACTTGTAGCATTATGTATTTTTTCCACTGTGGGAATATTCTCTATAACACTGAAACCTGTACTGTTTGTTTTCCTCCAAAATAATGGGGGGAGGGGTGTATATACATAGTGAGAATGATGCCCAATTTGTCATGTAGAAACTGCAACTAGTAGCTCCATTATATTATAATTCAGCTGCTACTGCAGATACAATGGTTTATCTGAAACGTGTATATATAAGCCAAGAAGAAATGAGAAAGTGTCAGTTTAAGTTCTTGGTTATGGAATAAATTAAATAGACTGCGCTGTTTAGACAGAAGAAAGACCCAAACTTTAGTCAGTTGTAAAAACGTCTTCCAAATAGTTCTGTAATAAAGGCTCTTGGGACTGATAATTTCCAAATCTATGGTGTCAAAAATCATGTGGCTTAATTGTTTCCAATGTGCTAGTTTCATGCCATTAAAAAAATGGAATGATGGATTTTTTTGCTTTAGAGAAAACATACACAGTAAACCAGTGCAACACCAGGTAAAGCGATTTCTTTTACAATATTTTTTCATTAAAAAAGAACAAAACTTACAGGTTCACCTGGCAGTCCTCTTGGTCCAACCTCACCATCATCGCCCTGGGGGATTTGAAGTATATTTAGAAAACAATCACATCAGCTACTTCTTGAGAGTAGATTGTGTCAAAGATCACTGGTTTCCACAGGAACAGAATTTTGAATTGTTTCCAGAAAACGAACTGATGAATCGTCAGGATTTTGTCACTAATACCTATGAACCTACAAACATGAATTATAAAGATAAACCTATTTGTATTTCATAAAATGTCTTTAATCCATGCGATTTCATAGCACTGACAATGTTTTAATCAATGTGGAAATGCATCAGTGCCCAAACAGATGATTTCTTACCATTTCAAAATGTCATCCTAACTTACTAGATTTATACTGTAATACAATTTCCAATGGGTCAGCAATGTTATCATTAACATTTCTATCAGTATTTTTTCCCAGCACCTGTACAGCAGTCAGATGGGGGAGTGGAGTGAACCAGCTGACTGAATCACTTTAACTGAATGTTGTACAAAAATCGACTAGTGATATTGCTATTATATATATATATATATATATATATATATATATATATATATATATACAAACTATACATGAGGAGACTAAGGAAATTGAATGTGTGAGAAAAAGAGGAAGCGGGGTAAATCAGTTTATAAATATGCCACGTTCCAGGGTCAGAATCCCCTGGTAAACAACAAAACAAAGAAACATGTGAGCACTGTGGGGTTTTGAAACAGAACCAAGGAACATGTTTTATATGTGGAAAGGGGGAAAAGGAGAGACAGTGGTGGGGAGAGGAGAAGAAAAAGAGAGAGAGGAAGAGAGGGGTAGCTAGTGAAGGAGAGGGAAGGAGAGGGAAAGAGGGAAACACTCTTACCCTTTCACCATCTTCTCCTGGTGGGCCAGGAGGACCAGATGGCCCAGAATCCCCCTATAATGGAACAGCACAGTGTTCAGCACATGTCAAACATGAGCACAACCTCGTCACATATCAAAACAAAGACATCATTATAAAAATGGTGAGGATTTGGACAAAAAGAGAGGGGGGGGGGGAGCAGCCTGGGTCCTGTTTTTCTTTCAGAATCTATCACCACAAAATCAGCAACAGCTGGCTCTGAAAAACCTCAGTCCCACTGCATAACAAACAATGTCCGTGAGTTGTGCATAGTTTAGGCTGCAATAATATTCTGTTAATAACACACATCGAGGCCATTACTCACAATTCTCAATATTTAAACAGTTCTTATATGGTAGCATAATAGCTGCCATATGCTATATAATGGAGGTGACATCACAGGAGCTCAGCATTATAAATCTAGGAGTTTCTACCTATCAGCATTGAGAATATCTCAGCAGGCAACATTTGCGTTGCACATGCTAAATGTCTTATGTCCAAACAGATCTGATAGGATTCTAATGGCTGGCACACTACACTTAGAAGATACAACCAATTACGTTGAAGACTGTAATTAAAATCAGTAGATTATCCAAATAAAACTATTAAACTTTTAGGAACAGTGTGATTCAACACAAGATGTCGTCACCTGAATTCTCCTTATTGACCTTGTTTAGCACATCGCTATAATGAAATGAAAAGTGCTATGCTTTAGCTATCCATGTAAATCCATGTTTTAGTTATTCAGTTTCCTTTCATTATGGTAAGATTAAAAGAATGGATCACAGGGGTCAAGGAATAATTTAGCATTGCTGTATTACATCAATACCATTTAAAAGTATTGAGTTAATTTGGATAGTGATAATAATATGTGCAATTTACGGAGACTACAAATTGTAGTGACAAGAGTTTGTGAAAGACAAAAATACGTCATAAACCATTTCAGCACAGTAATAAAGAAAAAACAGGGGCCCAGGGGGATGATAACAGATTTTATAACTCTTTGAAAACTTGAACATTTCTTATGTAAGATCCAACAATTTAGAAAGTCTACAACAATTACTTGGAAACCTATTCGCTTAAATAGTTGTGAAACTGTGTGATATTTATACTGGTAAAACAAGCCAGATCAACGTCAGCAGTTCAAATATAAAGTGAGTGCAGAAGCACATATACATCCATTTTGCCATGAGGGGTGTACGCAAATAGAATACCATTAGCGAGATTGATAAATTATTTAATGGCAAAATACAATCTGATGAGATTCAGGGAGTTTCTTTCTTGTTTTCTTTTTTTTGTTTTGCTTCAGGGTTATTCCGTTTTTTCCCTATGGGGGAATGGGAGTACAGGTGTGCGTTCCATTGGAGATGTCTGAGTTCTAAATAATGTATGCAATCGCACTGTCCTTACTGACCTTTATTGTTATTTAATTATATTAGATCACAGTAATGTTTTATTAGGGATAACCATGTTACAGACATGAGAATGCACATCCTAGCAGCCATGCATGTCAGCTTTCCAAGTCAGTACAGAGGTCATTTGTTTCCTATATACCCTTTCTAGCAATCAGCTTTTAAAAGTCTTTTCACAAGCCATGCATCTGGAAGACCCAGTTGCCAAGATAATAACACTTTATAGAAACAGCTACGAAGAGCCTTAGGGCATGTGTATTGTGTATTATGTATTATTTAAGTAAGGGATACATTAAATAGTAGGATTCATAGTGTATAAACTTTAAAGCAACTCACAAAGTGAATATTTATGCACACTTTTCTTTACGTAACGGTATAAATCTGACTCAATGTTCTCGATATTCAGTACACCCTCTGAGATTGCTGATACTGATGTCACTTTTGGCAATCGCTGCCACTTGTCAACGGGTAAACATCTGCTTTCGTGAACCTGAATTAATTTCAAACTTCAGACAGCCGTGTCAACAAGAACCACAGATTCTGACGAAGGTTTAAAAACAACGAAAACCGTGAAAGATTCCCCTATTACAACTTGTCAAATAACACTGCTTAAACCTCTGCTTTGTGTAAACAAGCAAAGGATTTATTCTTGAAAACCAGCATCTGACTGAAACTTTTGAACCGAACAATGAAGCCCTATTAGATTAAATAATCTGATAAGCAATATAATACTCCGTATCACCCTGGTCATTTTCTTATTCTTCAGCATCATTCCATTAAAAACAGTTGCACAATGTATAGTTTTAATTTATTTTGAATGGTATCTTGAAACATTGGTATTGGATATTAGCAGATGACTTGAAGAAAGACTTACTCTATGCCCCTTCTCGCCAGGTAACCCAGCCAATCCATCAAAGCCTCGGTCACCCTGTAAACGGAAGAAAAGGAAAAGGAAAAAAAAAACATCAGTTCTGTACTATTATGACTGTTCTTTCCATTTGGTTTACCACAGAAGGGAATAAAAGATATGACATCATGCAGGAAAACTAAGTGTAAGAGTCTCACTAAATATTAAAATGCTACCGTCATTATGGATCACAGCCAAAGAGAACAGTGTTTTTAAATGATGACCTAATAGAGGAAAAACATATATAAAACAATATATATTCATTCAAGCTTTACACTATTGCTCCAGTAGGTCAGTGTTAGTTGGATTTTTCTGCACGTGTAGCCAGGACACACTGCCCCGGACGTTTTGAGCAATTATGTTTTCACAGCTCAGAGATTTAAAATTTGAGTATTGTGTTTGTCCTGTAACACCATGCTAAGTCTGTCAAGTATCACATGTCCAGTTAACAGATTTTCTTCTCTTGCAGTAGGTCCTCCAGTCGCCGGTAATGTTTTTACTCCAGTGACTATTGCAATAATTTGTTGACAGCTGAGGATAAAGTGTGTCTAGACGATGCTTTGACTCAGAATCTTTAATGTCTAACTGTTTGGGTGTTAGATTCAGTAAGTGTAACCATGAAGCAATCATGTTTTCAACTTTATCTAGGGCAGTCACAGCAGAGCTGAGCAAAATGGGGTAAAAAACTAAAAAGTCAGACTTCCAATGCTTATATTTTTATACACTCTGGCCCGGCATCCAATCAAATAATAATTTCAGTAAATATTTTCTCCTCGGGGTGATTTGCTAAAGCTGTGGTGATAGCTTCCAGTGTGTATTGACATAAAACACATGAAAAGTTTCTGAACATGTGGTTATCTGTGGCAACTGCTGAGATAAAACATCAGGTCTTCACCGACAAAGGAATCTACTACTGCACCATTACCAGGAAAATGTATTTTAAAGCATACTTTGGGTCCGGTTTGACCAGGCATTCCTCTCGCTCCATCAGCTCCAGCTCGACCCTATGAACAGACATTAACACAATTAAAATGATTTATTTATTTCCACACAACTACAATCTGTTCAAAAGCAGAGCAATTTTTCTCAAGGATTCATTGAGATAGTTTAGACAACAACCGATTGTTAATTAATGTTCTAATACGGAGTGTTTTGGTAACATTTTTACAGTTGAAATAAGTAGCTCTATTTTCAGAAAGATTTAATTTTTTAGGTGTTATTTTGCTTCAACAGAATGGGAGTTTGGGTCAGGTTCCAATGTCATCACTTCGGTCGCACATTTGTTATATGCCTATTTGCAATTGCTGGTCATTTTAATTACATTCTTTTACTTCCCAGTGAGAAGAATTGTACATTTAACAGACCAAAACCCTGTTGATACCAAGATATCCGGCAATTAAATTCATATGTCTCATATTTCCTTTCAGATTCACATAGTGCAGGTCTGGCAAATTCATTTCCTCTTGTAAGCCCTGACTCTTGGCATTCCACAAGAAAACATGTTTCTGTTACACTTCTGTGTGGCTTAAAAAACAACACCACACACACATACATTTGAAGCAGACATATGGCATTCAGCTACACAAACTGACTATCAATTTCAGACTTCAAATATGAAGAAACACATGACTAAACGGTAATGTCTAATATTAAGATAATGTGGTTCTTGGCAGTGTTTCCCTCGTAAGTGCACTGTGATTGGTTTATCAAGTTCATAATTCACATTCCCTAAACAAAACAACCTGCAGCAACATGAATAAGCAGACTGTGTACAAAATAATTAGAGCAGCTGGGCAAAGGAAGCCACCATTTGAGGTGGAACAATGATTTTTTATTCTTATGTATTTGTGTTGATTTAGCCAACGGACTGGGGGGCCCAGAGATGAGCTCAGGCTGGAAGGGAAAACTTTAAAATGGGGAGATGAAAATATTAAAAAAAAACACTGAAAAGAAACTCACCCTTCTTCCAGGTTTTCCAGTTGGTCCAGGAGGCCCCAGAGGACCACGCGGTCCCTAAAACACAAAGAACAAATACGAAGTGAGCAAGGGGCAAGGAGTAAGCACAGCATGATCCGCTCTTCAAGCCATAGATCCAAGATGACATTTAGCCACTATAAAGTCATTTATAAAGTCAAAGGAGTGGCTTTCATTTGTAAAGAGACTCAAACGCACCCAGCAATTTTTAGTTAAGATCTTCTTTGCGAGGCTTGGAACATAATAATGTCCTGAAAGACATCTGTCTATAAGTTATTTTGGGCTTTAAGAAACAAATCCCAATCCTGCAGGTAAATCATGTGTTGTAACGCACCATTTCCCGCAATCAAAGCCTTGCTGATTTTCAGTTCTGATGGAAATGTTTGTGATTAGGTGCATTGTCAGAAGAAGCAAACCAAATACAGTTCATTTTCCTGATTGATCCAAAGTGTGGGCCCACTTTGAGCAACAGTAATAATACACTAGGCATCCTTACCTGAGGACCACTTTCTCCAGATTCACCCTTCAATCCATTCACACCTGGTGGGCCCTGTGGAAGAAAGGAAAACATTTTCACTGCATTAGGCATGTCTACCAATCAACAGCCTTTTCACTGTGTTTAAGTTGAGATCTGCAAACATCCTTAAGTATGTGAACTATATACACACATATATACAGGATCTATAGAGTCTGTAGGAAATCAAAGATGGTTACATTATTTATGTAAAGACAGACACATGTTTGTCATGAACTGGTGATATTTAAGCACCATATATATGGCATTAAAAAAACATACAAGCAGGAGACTTACCAGAGGACCAGGCCTTCCAGTAAGACCCATGGGACCGGTTGGACCCCTCATTGCTAGCTGTAGGCGATACAGAATTACAGTTATACACAATACAAAGCATAACAAATCAAAGCCATGGATGACATGTGCATAGATTTGACAGACCCAGATACCATGTTAAATCCCTTAAGAGAGCCCAATGACATAGATATGTTGAATGGAAATCAGAGCCACATTCATCAGTTCATCTCTTAAGCCTTGTTGTTCAGAATTAAGCTTAAGACTAGTGGTTTGCCATTCCCAGGGAGGGGATTGTGTCTCCACTGATGCTGATCGGTCCAAAAAGGTGCTCAGTGCTCCTGCAGGCTGAGCAGGGGCAGAACAAACAGAGTGACCTGTAAAGTGTGAAGTGTATGGGTATGGTTTGGAGAGCGTGCCCACACTTACTCTCGCCTGCTGCATGATAGCCTGCATCTGGGCTTCCTGTGCCGACACTACCGGGCCCTTCTGGCCGCCATCCCCTCCGGCGCTGAAACGGAACTGGCAAAACAGCAAGAGAGAAGAATTCAGCCACACGCAGGCCACAGACACATATACACAGCTGACCGGGGAGCAGCAGCAAATGACATGCTCAGCAGCAAACCTCTTTGTTTGTCT
Source organism: Amia ocellicauda (assembly GCF_036373705.1). Classification (NCBI taxonomy): domain Eukaryota; kingdom Metazoa; phylum Chordata; class Actinopteri; order Amiiformes; family Amiidae; genus Amia; species Amia ocellicauda. Next base: position 8,858,773 of record NC_089858.1, on the reverse strand, counting down.
GAGAAAACAGCAGTATTTTCCTGTCTGTTGAGCAACATTTGGTGGTTTTCGGGACCCACAGGGAGATGTTTCGTTTTATTTCTTTGTTTTTATCTTAATCATTGGTCTTTGTCATTCCCATTAATGTGAATCCACTAGCACTGTCCGCCTCCCACTCCATATGGGCAATAAAAAAGATGAACAAGCTGAGTTATCTAAGTGAAGATAAAATAATGAGGCGTTTCTTTCAGATTTCAACTGTCTCTCAAGACCAGCGATGTTCAGTCTTGGTCCCCAGGATTCCTCTGGTTTTCTGTTGTTTTGTTTTTTTTGGCAAAAGAGATCTTACTTATGTAAGCTAATTGAGCCTTTAATTGAACTACTTCCTTAATTAGAAGAAGAAAAAAAAACACTCAGTCATCAGTTTGAGAAATACTCAATTGATACTGACTTTTTATTTTTTATTTTCTTTCAATGTATATTCTCATCCATTAGATCCTAGTACACCTGCTAGTTTCTGGAAGTTTACATAATTGAAACAGCTGCTGCCATCATCTGGCGGAAGAAGGGCATTACAGACCAGATGTGAAGCAAAATATTTGTATTTAGGGGCAGTTTTGCATGTGCATGTTTTTTTCTTACAAAGGCTACCCACTGAAAAGATGGATCCACTTCTACATACAGCACATGCAAGGTCCCTTCAGATGCCTCACGCTGTGACCTGATACAGAAACCAGTCACTGAATCTAACACACTCTCTGCAAAAGCCCTCTGACTCTAAGCGTAAGTCACTGCCAAGCAAATCATAGCAGCTACAAATGAGAGAGAGGAAGATGGAACATAGTAAGTGAGGAGAAGTTCGGATTATATAAAGGAACGGTCTGATAGTGTATCTTATTAGAGAGGTGACTAACAATTTAGACTTTTAAAATACTATCAACAAAAAGTCTTCAAAACAGGCATCATAAAAATCAATGGATCTAAAGTCAATGGTACTCATAATATTGGGATGTATGTATTCTTTTCAGCAATGGATGTTTGTTCCTCCGCACTTTTTGTAATTATCCATCCCCATGTACAACAGTGTGTCTTGACATGTGAAATCAAACACAAACACAATCGCACAATAGATGAAGATTCAAGGGGCTTGATCGGCAATTCTACATTCGCCAGCATTTCTTCTCACACACAAAACAATGTACAATTTCACTGTTGGCAACATTCCCAAGTTTAACTAGGCCCAGAGCTCTGCACACTGCCAATTCCTGTTTTCTGGTCTCTTCTTAATCTTTCAGTCCTTTTAAAATCTGTACAACTATCATGTGCTAGAAGGTGTTAGGCAGTACATTACTCACACCAACAACATGACAGCACGGACACTACCAATCAGCAACCATTTCAAAGTCCATTTTGCAAGTAAATGACTTAATCTGCCCGTTTTAATTGTTTCCGCATGTCTGTGGATGCTAATACGCTTCACCTTCCGAGCTGGCTGAAAACACGTACCTTTCCCATAGATCTCCTTCTCTATCCTACTCCAATCAACAGGAAAACAAATATACATAAAAATAGATTTCAAATAGCTTCCACTTGAAACACAAGAAGGGATTGGCTGTTTATTGAATTAAATGCCACGGTGTCGAAAGGTATCGGGATTCCAGTGCACTTCCTGATAGTCCCCCGTGGGTTTGCCTGAGAAAATCTGCAAAAGCAGTTTGGGGGAGAAATGTAGCCTTCAGAAGTGAGTGGCGCTCACATTATTAATGGCTTTCTGGGTCCTGAAATATGGCCGTCTTGAGGATGACTCTGGGATGGGTGTAATTGCTGCAGACAGGATGGGGAGTTGGTTGGAGCTCGGGTATGTATGTTCTCTCAGCGTGCTCTGTGGCAACACAGACTTGGAGCAGCAGTTTCTATTAGAGAACATTTTGAACTGATTATGCCTTGTTTTGTACTCTGCACTAAAAGGCAAGAAGGATTTGCTATTTGTTATTATGTGTGCATAATGAGTTCCTTATGTATGTGGGAAAGGGTTTGGCCTTCTTTGCACAGCATGTATTTTTCATTCCCCCCCCCTTTTTAAAAAGACTCCCCTGATTTTAGGAGGTTCTCTCTTTTAGAGCTGTCAGTGCATCAATTACCTCATTAATTAATTAATAAGGATTAATGCCATGGGCTTACTGTATTGTCATGAATCTTTTACAACCGCTGCTCCCCAGCTCACAGCTTTCTCTGACTGGAAAGCACTGCACATAAGTTGCGTTGGCTTAGATAATGAAACTGACACAGTGGCCCGAAGGAAATGGCTCGGCCAGGGAGCTCCTGCAGAGCAGAGAAATGCAAACTGCATGTTCTGTATTTTCTGGCAATGGAGCTTGAGGAGTAATACTAAAACAATGAGCAGTTGTAGTTCATTAGTCAGTAACACAGCTGTGTCGTGAGAAGGACTGGAGACATATTATAGACTGCAGGTGGCTTTGAAAAGACCAAACTCTGAATCAATTAACCCAGGGAAGAAAAGAAGGCTTAATCGATTTAGTCATTTAGCCTCTGCTTTAAATGGCTAGTATTTTTCTACACTGGATAAGTGCTCAGGGCTCCCCACATTATGGTAAGTGAATTCAACTGACAGACCCTTCATAACCTTAGATAAGCTGAGAAGTCACATAACATGATTTTCCTCGTCTGGACAGCTTTTTTCGATTTCTGACAGCAGTAAGACAGCACTAGCTGGATATCTGTGAGTGTTAACAAAGGATCAGTTTGACCTCAACAAATTCCATGTCTACACCAGCAATGCCCTCATTTTACAAACACTAGTAGGAATAACTGGAAAAAACCCAGCACAAATACTTTGAATTGTTGAATCTGTCCTAAATGAAGCATCTTCTTTTTTTGTTTTGTTTGTTTTGGCAACCAATGAGAAATAACCCTGAATACTGAATCAGTAAGATGTATTTGTCACAGGATGTTATGGATTAATTGGACACGGTGGGGCAATTTATTAGTGTGCAGCTGAGGGACTATTGTATATAGTACTTATTAAATTAATGCCTCATGTGGCGTACTGACAAGAGACGTGGCACCAATTCTTTAGCCATCTGGAACTTGGACAAGAGCTTGCAATGGCACAGAGAACTACAGCCTGAGCCAAGATACATCATGCTTTCCACGCAGTCCTGTGGAGCTAACATGACATCAATTTACAGGATCATGTTTTCTAAAATAATTTATCAAACCTTGTTTTAAAAGCTCGAGACAGCACTGAGACCTTGTAAATGTAAAGTACTGAAGTTTAAGATTATTGCTGTACCTATTTGCAGTCAGTGTACCCTTTGGAAGGCCATTCCATTGGCTCACCCTTTTGTGATGTGTTGTGAGGTGAACAGTGTTTTGAATATGCCAGTAATGCTGAAGCCAATTAGTGACTTGTATGTTATTTTGAAATGTTCTGGTTAGAGCAATTTTAGATGTATGCCATATGTAGTATGTTTTAAAGATTTTTTTAATTCATAAAGCGCTGCGAAAAGAAAAGTTTGTTAACGCAACTGCAAACGCAGTTTTAAAGAGTACCACCGGGTGGCAGTACAGAATTTAGACAGGTTTCAAATGTTAAAATCCTCACGATGTAGTTCGTAAATTTCATGTTCTGTATATTGTTCTGCATATTTATTCTTCATTCATACTTTGTTTAACACTCTGATTTCTAAGACCAGACCATGCATACTTCTCTAAATAACAACGCAACCACAGGGAATGACGGGACAATTAAAAAAAAAAAAAATCTAAATGGACTTCAGTCTGCATACTTACAGGCAGCATCAAAACTGTCCCTGGGGGTCCTGGCAATCCATCAGCACCTGGGAGACCCGGCCTTCCAGCAGGGCCCTGTTTAAGGTAACCAAAAATAACACTTCATTAGTGACGAACCTGCACAGCTAATTTGTAAGCACATAACAGTTTGAAAACTCACATTTCACTGCATTCCCATTCTATCCCCAGGTAGAGTAAAAAGAGCACAATGACAATACCTCTCCGGGCTGATGATGTCATACAGCCTTTGAGTCGACAATTATATTTAGTTGCATCCTTCCAAAAGGGAAAATAATAACATCATAAAAGATAACTAACTGCCTATAAAGTCACAGTGGACCGATTGTAAAACATTTATGTTAAATTGTATATATTTATGTTTTGTTGTTGCCGATATTCCAATAGGTTAGTCTGATGTTTAATTAATGTGTTTTTGTAATGTCAGGACAAACATAAAGGATTATTGATGACTGAGAATAAGCCCAAAAGACCACTGCATGGTCTTAAAAAAAGCTAAATGGATATCTAACTCAACAGGGGGTTATTGTAGGATATCTACAGAGCTGCAGATATGATAATCATTAGTGCCCAAGCCAGGGAGATCAACTGGGTAGTCTTTAAAGGAGCTTTCCGGGACAGTCTATCCATTACACTTCAAGCAGCGCAGTGTGGGAGGAAGATGCGGTTTTTCCGATGGATCTCAGACAAAACATCCCAGAGCTCAGAAGAGGAACTCACTCCCTTGTTATTCCAGAGAGAGGCATTTCATGGCATGGCCTGTGATTTCTGCACTACTCGAAAGACCCGTGGGAAAGTGGTATCTGGCTGAGAGATTTCCCCCCTTGAAAAATAAAACTGGTCCAAGGTGACCTAGGGGAAATTTCCATTGTGGATTAGATTCCAGGTCAAAAGTATAAAGCAGCAGCAATCAGATGACTCAACGAAGACCCCGTCTCATGGTGTACAATGAAGGATATGTCTGCCCTACAGATCTGTACTCTACTTCCTGATTTCCACTCTACTGTACAGTTATTGACTTTTAGGGGGGATTTCTTTAGCTTTCCTTATGATAATATCTGCCATTAAGAAACTAAGCCCTGTAAACTGCAGTCATTGTATTTTATTGCATGGCTGTCTAGCTGAGAGTTGCATAGCTTGGGTCCAGGGGTATCACATGCTGTGGCATGCTTTGCCAGGAACCAGATCCAGAATCAAAACTTGTGTGGGCATTCCTCTGGGACGTCACTGATACTTCAATAATCACCTGAATTGTATTAAATGTAGCCAACTGTAAAGATCCAAAAATAAAAAAAAACGAATTGTATGCTAACTTGAGGACTTGCCACTGTTTTGCTATGAAGAAGAAGAAGAAGAAGAAGAAGAAGAAGAAGAAGAAGAAGAAGAAGAACTCTCAGTAGAGCTATTACATTACTTCCATGTCCACATAACAGAAGAGGTTCCACACCATGCATACAATGCATCTTTCAACTGCATTAGACCCAGTAAATAACCAATGAAAGGCAATGAAACAATCTCAGTTCAAGATGGAACACAGATCAGAAGTGGATCTTGAAGACTCACAAAGATAAGTCATGTTGCCGCTGTCGTCACGATTTGTGCTGAATGTTTCATTGACACTGCACTGAGTGTGGAGAAATATTTTGCCTCATTTTTTCCCTGGCTTCATTCAGCAATACTAAAGAGCTAATCGTGTCACCACTTGCTCACAGATTACCATATACTGTACAGAACTGATTTGTATTTTTACTCACTCTTTCGCCTGGATCTCCAGCAATGCCAGGAGGGCCAGTCAGGCCAGGGGGACCGGGGAGACCCTGAGAACAAGATAAGATTTTTTTTTTTTTTAAGCATTTTTTTGAGCAATTTAAAGGACAAAACACTAAAAGAGGTTAAGACCTGATATACTGAAATTTCACACAAATTGAAAATATGAACTATAAATATACACATAAATCCCTTGCTTGATTAGTACTTTGGGAAATACATAGTATTTAAGAGATTAAGCTCAGTAAAAAAGTGTGTAATTTTTATATAAATATACACAGACTATTATTTTATAATGTTGAACAGTTCTATAAACCTTTATTCTCATACCAATTTGGTTTTCCCAATAGCAGAAGTCTCAGAGAATACATTATTTTTGTGTTTATGGTATATATCAGCTCCCCTCCACCTTAACTGTAAGGAATTAGATGCAGATCATATTTCTAAACACAATTGTAGTGAAGCAGAAGTGTGTGCAGCACACAATATGGAACTAATGGGAGAAAAATGAAAAGAGAAAGCAGCTGTATGCAAATGAATGTGTGATTTGCTTTGGTATATCCCTCCAGGGGATCGGGCAAGGCACTTACAGTAGGGCCTTCAGGACCTGAGGGACCTTCTACTAACATTCCCTGAAAGAAAACAGAACAAAGAAAGTTGATATAAACTTCAGTTTTGACAAATAATAAAGGCAATTCATCTATCCGAGGGGGTGGGAAAAGACCCGCTCGGATCACATTACGCCTTTGTGAAAAGGTGAATAGAATGGCTCAGAGGCTATCAATAACATGACATCATCCTCTTCCATCACTCCAAAATGATGGACCTGATTTTTGCTGGATTATACCTGTGGCTTTATTCCTAACATAGGGATTTAGTTTCTCACAGTCTGAGTGCCCTTGAACAACAAATACACTCTGTGAATTGAAGACTAAAACTCTCAGTGTATGAACCTTTCAGGGGAAAATCAGTGGAAAGGAGATATATATATATGTGTGTGTGTGTGTGTGTGTGTGTGTGTGTGTGTGTGTGTGTGTGTGTGTTATTACAGTCAGAATATATACTCTTTCTACTTTAAAACAGGTTAACCATGGCTGTAGCTTTTAGCCCATTACAAGCCTGCGGTTCAGTCACTCATGAAAACTAACACCTTACGTACGGGTTAGGTTTAAATGTAAATAGCGTGAGCTTTGGATTTCAATACATCCCCCCCCCCCCACCCCCCAGTTAATGAACAGCTTTACAAAATGTACACTCTTTCCCTGGGGGATAGTATTTGTTCCTGCAAGGATTGCTTAATTCATTAACACCAATTTATTATATTTGCTTGGGCAAGACTTGGGTAAAACAGGAGGATGTATAAATAAATACAAGAAATACCTTAAGCACACAGGGTTGAGATGAGGCACAAAGCTCTATAATCAAAACCTGTTGTCAGCAGCTCAAGAGGGTGTCTAGAAAGGCAATAGCATGCCTGGGATCTAATGTGAGCCTTAGATTTGGATCACGACCACATATTGGCGCAAATGTCATCCTACATGTTGCAAAAGCAATGTCACTTCAGTAACGTTACTTGGTGACTAAAATGCAATCTTAATGTTTGCAATCTCGCAAGAAGGATTTAACCATGTCAAAACATGATTGCTGCTTCCTGTGAACATTATTATTACAACAAAACATTATGTCAAAAATGTATCTTAATGTGGCAAGGCATCATTTGAAGTGAATGTTAGGGAATTGTAAGATCAGAAATATGATACACTTGTTGGCAAGTATATGAAAACAGACCTTTTATTGCACTCTCTCTCACTGTGGTTAAAATTAATATGTTGATGGATATTAAGAAATTATCCTTTTTTCCCCCAATTCTCATGAATCCCATATTAAAATACACAATAGAACTACTTTGAAAAATCCCATTATCTCCCTTCAGTCTGTTGAATCATTTTGGCCTTGGAATTTTTATTTGGTTTGCTGGTTGTAAACCTATAAAGAGAAATAATAATATCAATACACATCATTACAGTGCCAATAAGAGGAGAAGGAGTATTTCAGCTGCAGCAATTTACAGACAATGTACTGCAGATAAACACATACACACAACAATCTGTTTTGGTGGTAGACCAGGTTATGTGATCCACGCATGGCCAGTGGAAACTAGATTGTGGAAAACAATTTGCTTTTGTAATAGAGTAGCTTGCCTGTCCAAGACTTTTGAATAAACCAGGCCAAGCTTGAAGAGCCAATAGTGCACTTCCAACTTGTTAACAAAAAACATTACAAAAACAAATTTGTTTATCACAAAGAGCTTCTCCAAACAGGCTCATCACACTGTTGAATAGAGAGAACAGTTTTATATTCAGTCACAATTACAAAATGCTTATCTGCTGAATGTTTGTGTTGAATGTTAAAGTATAAAGGGCAGCTCAAAAGTTTTCACAAGCTTAGTGACTCAGTCAAGCTGTGCTTCTTTAATGAGGTTAAATATAATACTTTTTTTTATAGCAGTTTTTTCTTTTTTTCTACATATCTCATAAATTCTGATCCAACCCACATTTTCCAAATAAAATGGTTGTGTTTCACAGCAATCTACAAGGACAGCTGAAAATAATGCTGAAGGTAAGATTTCTGAATGAAGTTTTTTTTTTTTTTTTTTTATTAAAGCACTGGTTACCAGGTAATTATTATTAATTAATACAGAAGAAGGCAAGATCATATTTAAATTATAGATACATATAAGTGGTATGTATATATATATATATATATATATATATATATATGTATATATATATATATATATATATATATATATAGCAAGTATTATACATTTTAAAAGGCTAAAGTCATAGAGTTGCCAATTATTATATTTTAAGATAGATCAAGAATGCTCTGGGTGAAGTCAAACATTTATGTTTTCTGTAGAATGTCTTTTATAGTCGAGTCGAGATAAAACTAAGGAGAAGTCATCAACAACTATTCTTGGATTAAATTAAATTCCATGTTAGCTCCAGTATACAAAATGTATACATCCTTGTTGGACAGAATGAGTCACTGACTGCATGTGTGTGTGGTCTAAGCTATAGCTAATTGTTACCAAGCCTACAGATGTACAGGGTGGAACTCATTTGTTTCTGATATTTCAGAAAATCAGCAATTTCACCCATTTAGCCAAGGCAATTGTGTAAATAGCCATACATTAAATATAAGACAGACATACTAAAACAAGAGCATCAATATACCACTGAGCATGGGTCTCTTGCAGTTTATTTGCAGATTGGCTGTAAAATGCTTTAAAGGAATTCAATAGGTACTGATTTGACACTGGGTGGTAACGTACACATGGAGAATACAGTCCGAAGTTTGTTTAAGGCATAATAGCAGCTGTATTATTCAAAGATGTTTATTCTGAGCAAATGCTTCAGCCCATACTTTCCCCTGAGGAAAGGAGATGTGCTAGTCTAGAAAGGCTTGGGGCGATTTTCCACAGTCATTTAAATTTTATATTGTATTTTATTTAAGCCAGAAAATAAGTCAATGGCATTGTATTTTATTCAAATAAAGAAGAATAATGACAGGCTTTAGCTCTTCAGATCTCTGTATGCCCCCTCTGAGAATCAACAGCTATCTTGAGATGTCCCTCCCTGTTTGTTCTGGTTCATGTTTATACCTGATGAATCTCTTTGGGACCAGAGAAACCCCAGCAATACCCAGCAACACTTTACATTACTGAGTGAGCAGGAAGGCTTGGTTTGGCAGCACACATCCAACCACATCCAAACACTTTGTCTCCTTATTCTAAGAGTAGATGTAATGTAAATATTGTGCTTGGTGTGAGTCTCCAGCCAAGATTGTCAAACTAAGAAGAAATTATTCAAAACATTGATGAAATGTATGGCTAACATGGCTGAACACACCCTGCACCTGTTCCAGTTAAATTTAAAAGGATTTTGGATAATTGATAATGTGATAACACCTGGAACCTACCAGAATTTAAAGAAACATGTACACATTTGCAGATAACCTAACCCAGTTATTTACAGGAATGTGTATGCACTTGTGCATTGTAACCTAAGAAAACAACACACATACACCCACACCTCTTCTAAACTGTAGGTACATGCACATTTCAACAGTTTGGATACCTACACTATTTATTCTGGCTTATCATCTACGATACGGCCTGGTACAAATCTAAGTGATAAGTCAAAATCCTTCACTGAACCCGTCTGGATAAACTATGAAACACAGTCTACAAATGTTTATATTTCCAGGCGCTTAACCTGCAGATCAGCAGAAACACAGAGAAAATGTGTTTATGTGTATATCCCAGGGCTGGTGAATAGATGACAGATACTGCACAGACTAAGAGTGACATTCTTTTTGTGCTGAAGAATCACAGCCAGAGCAATTCCTGATTGGTCCAAATTTCCAAGAAGAGATTTTGATATTGCCAAAAAAAAGCATCTGATTTCCAATTTTGTGTGTTTTACTAGTTTAATGTTCAAAACATCAATTAATTTTGTTCCATTACCCCAAAGGCAAAGCTCTCTACCTCTGGCCTATGCATAAATTAGTCACCTATTAAATGCATGGCAAATATTTCCAAATTCTGTACCAAGACTTTAAGATTTGATCAACAAGCCTTAAAGACTTAAACTTTAGGGTTATATTCAAATTCAATACTCAAAATGTTCTTATTAGGCTTATAACTATGGTAGTTATTATACATATTTACATATAAATAAAAAAATATATAAAAAAACTGAATTACATGACGCAGTACATCAATAATTCTGCCACCCAGAGTAGGTTCTGTGTCACCACAGCAGAAACAGTAATTGTAATTTGTATGGGGGCCTAATTATATATAATATAGTACAGAGTCAATCATAGATTTGTGGTACTTACAGGTTCAATGATGGCAGGCTCTCCTTTCTGTCCCTTCTCCCCCCTTGATCCACCAACCTTCAAAACACATATAATAAACCATTATCAGTCTTGGTTAAGTTTATTTCATTTATTTGTACATTACAAGTTCTAGAGAATGCCATCCTTGGAAAAAATAAAAGGCCAAACATGCAGAAGTTCTTCAAATTAAAAGCGAAAAAAATAACCTTCCCTAATTAATTACATTACTCTCATGGGTAGATGCATCTCCTCAGTAGCGCCACAGCACCATGTCAAACTGTCAAACAGCCCTATCTGTTTTTCTAAAGACAGCCATTGGAAATACCACAATATTTTGAGTGAATGTTTTTCCAATTACATTTCTAAAGCAAAAGTGGGATCACCCACTGCCTGATACACCAGCACAAATGTGTGTGGTTCAAGTATGAAGCACAGTTTACAGAAAAGAGCCTTTCTAAATCAGGAAAGAGGATATGTACCGGGCCGTAATCTTCATCAGTCACAGCAGGGAGCCCCTTAACGTTTTCTTGACTACCCACTTCGTAATCAAGAACATCAGGGTACGGTTCATAATGATCATAATTCCCCAATTCCTTTTCGTAGTCTTTGATGATTTCTTCGGTGAAATCTTCGTTCTCGTCAATGTACTCTTCTTCACCAGTCACTCGATCCCTAGAGCCTTTTTGGCTATGGCCCCCTTGGCCACCCCCTACCACACGGGAGCTCCCACCGCCTTGACTGCCCCCCGAGCTGTGTGAGCTTCCGCCTCCTGCTCCTCCGGCTCCTCCGGCCCCTCCGGCTCCTCCAGCTCCTCCAACTCCTCCAGCCACGCCTCCAGCTCCGGCTCCTCCAGCTCCGGCTCCGGCTCCGGCTCCTCCAGCTCCGGCTCCTCCAGCTCCGGCTCCGGCTCCGGCTCCTCCAGCTCCGCCTCCTTGTCCGTGAAAACTGCCCCCGCCCAGGGAGAACCCTCCACCTTGACTTCCTCCTTCAGAGCCTTCACTCCCTCCATGGACGATCTCTCCTCCTTGGTTATTTCTGCCCCCCTCCCCATAGACCCCGTAGTCCCCTCCTTCCCCATATCCCTCCCCATAGCCCTCCCCATAGCCTTCGCCATAGCCTTCGCCATAGCCTCCTCCAGTCGATGAAGTCCCAGGCTGCATGGGTGAACACAACACATCATAGGGTTAGAAATACAACAGCTGGAACAAATCCCCCAAAGCCAAGGGGAATGGCACCTAAAATGTATTAATCACATTTTATTGCAAAGTGGGAGCTTCTCCAAATGATCAAGCCTTGCAGCTGAGATAATTCTGCCACTTTCCCACAGATAGGAAGAAGGTGCATTCGCATTGGGTAAGCATCATAATATTGTCAATGTAGTAAATCTTTACAGGCACAGAATGGGCCCGTGCGAGTTGACTGGATATGAACCAGCTGGGTGTGAAGCAGTTAGAATCAAGTTAGCTCATACTGATTCGCCATGTTTAAACACACCAGGACACTTTAAACAGGGACGTGAGCCATCATGTTTCATTCCTGTCTCTATTTATATACAGTCACATCCACTACTAAGAACACAGCAATTAAAATGCACCATTTGACAGCCTTTCCAATAGACAACAAATGCTTACTGTACATCAGCACATGGATCTTTTCAGTCCAGTCAACACGACTTTCACACATGGAAAGCATGTTCAGCAAATGTTCTTTTTAGTTTTTTTTGGGTGCTTGCTTTAAGTGTTCCACATATGCTTTTTATTTGACATTTGGAAGTTGTAATGAGAGTAGACCTGATAATTTTCCAGCTCTGTTTATGAAGCAGAGACAAAAGTAACAGTAAGGAACAGAAAGGACATCTACTCACCCGCGTGCCATTACGAATCACAGTGACAATCGGCTCGCGGTCAAGATTTTCTATGAGGTCCTTTCCAGTACCGAGTCCAAAGGTTGTTATTCCTGTTCCCACATTGGAATCATCAGTAACACTTGATCCATGATGCTCAGTGCCACTCACAATAACTGTAGACGTGGAATCTGTCACTTTGGTTGTTTCATCATAATAGTTGTCGTATGTCTGATCATATTCAGCATCATATTCCTCTACCGTTGGCTTCTCCTCCTCTGGCTCCACAGTAACTTTAGTTTCTAGCACCTCCACCTCTGGGGCTTTGTTAGAAACCTCCTGACAATGAAACAGACAAAATGGAAACATAATGAAAAAATGAAGATCGCTGGATCTACAGCTTTGGAGAATGTAGAAGTCAGGAAGAATGAAAGGAAGATAAGCTATCATGAAGGAAAGGTCCAATAGAGCTGGGGTTCTCTAATAACGCTAGTGTAACAATCATCATAGCTAGCTGTGCTGAAATCCTGCAAGGTATGTACTGTACTAGTAAATGGGACGCCCTGTACTGGAGTATAATGTTTTGAATATATTTTAAAAACCTCAAACATATTTTTGAGATTATAGTTTTACAAACTGAATTTTTAAGTACAACTTTTCTTCCTGTTAAAAAGTTATTCATTACAAGTTCCAGACCTCTTCTATTTCTGTCACTGATCCTGCCACCTCATCAGGGGCTGGGGACGGCTGGGATTGTTTCCCATCAGTTTCCATGTCTTCATAATATGGGTATTCATAGTAATAGCTGTCCTCAGGGTTCTGAAAGACATACACAAAAACACTATTAATGACCTCGTATACAGACAAACACCAACATGAAGCAAAACGATGCAAAACGATCTATTCCATTTGCAAGGTTTAACAGGTTTACTTTATTTATAAATCTGATGATCTGAGCTATCTTCCAAAGGTTAACATGGCTTATACCAGTGATTCTTAAACATAGTCAGTAAATATAAATCAGTATTATCAATAACCACTTAAACCTTTTTAAGTCTCAATGCCATGCATGACATTTAAAATAATGTTTAAATCTAAATCTACCAGAGAATCACAGCCTGACCATAGCCCAAACCTAAATATAATCCTAATTTGAACCTTAAACTTAATTTTAATATACAATTGTACATAAAGAGCATATAAAACCCGGTAATCCTTCATCTGTAGCCCTAATAAACATTACTGCAATCTGGAGCCTTCATTTAATCTACTCCAAACATTAAAACAGGTTCTGCATGCACTGCATTTTTCCTCCCTCCACAGTAGTGTAGAGCAGTTTAAAACTGGCCCACCTCAAATTCTACTGTACTCGAATGTTCAAAGTCAAGGAGGGTTGGATGGTCTACCATCTAAGTAAATCAACAGTTTACTTACTGTTACTGAGTGCATAACATATATTACTATACATCCGTTCCTCAGTCTACATGAATAAACAAAAGAAAATATATGCTCGATGTCAGCTGATTATGCAAATATTAAGCTCTTTATAGTAACTTTACACCTGTATGACAATATCATAGTATGATGCAATGATTTTCTATTCATAAATAATGTATAAGAATGAACTTCCCATGTAGAACCTAAATGATTATATATGTAAAATTGGCATTGTCCCTGAAAGAGCTGTAAAACTGTAGATGCACAAAAATAAAATAAAAATCAATAGATAGAATAGATGTGCAACCTGTACTGGTTCAGACAAGTTTGTTCTTCAGCTGCTACAAAAAAAGGATTAGATACATCTAGTACAAAGTGTGCTAACATTCAAGATGGTAATGGAAAATGTAATAGGTCTCTCACCACATGTCAGCTGTGAATATCTGAGGGCTAGGTTCTTGTCAAACTTTGTTTTCAGTGAAGGCAGTATGAATTAATTAGGCTTAATACTGTCTACAATCATACTGCTGTGAAGCCATTTCTGGCATGGTACAGTAAGGTACAAGCTTAAACAGGTATTAGATTCATTCCTGCATATTTTCATTTTAACTTAGGATACAATGAATCAGCACTATTTATTTGTAGGGAATTTATTCTCCTTCTTTGGTGAGCTTCCAGATGTAGTGATTTGCATTTCATAAACTGTATTTCAGCAAACACTGGAAAAAAGTATTGTAATGTCTAGGGCCCTGTGTTTTCTGCATCCCTGTAGTCTGTATAGTAATTTAATTCACAACTAAAATTTCAACAAATTGTGCTTTGTCTAGAAAAGTAAAAATGAATTAAGATATCTGACAGTGTATCTGCAGATGTAAAAGATCCGTATATTTTGCACATTTCGTTTTCCTCCAAGGACTATCTCTGAACTGAAAGTAAGTTAATTGCTGATACAATTCATTTTCACGCTGAATTACTCATCGGTGACGCGGCATTGTGAAATCTTTAACCGCGTATGAAGATCATTTTTATAATGTAACTGGATTGGTCTCTGTTAATGCCAGATACATAATCAAGGCATACAATGACATTCTTCGAATTGCCAAACTCAATACATTTGGCTTGTAATAATAGCCTTCAATAGCCTTTGCCAGCAATATCTGGACAAATCATTTTCTGAAAGCAGACAAGCTGGCTGCAAATATTAAAAAAAATATTTAAAGACCACTTTACACAAGCAATCCAATGTATTGGATGCCACTTATGCCATCCATGAAGGACTTGGTATTTTGCTGTTGAACATCATTCCAAATTCATCTCTATATCCACAGGCTTTTGTGGAATATGAAATGCACTTTTCACCAAATACTGTAGTGTTAAAGGACCTCCAGAAATTGCTCACAGAAGTGCAAAGTTTAAAATGAGTTGCGTTAAAGCTGAATAATTATTTCCCAATTTAACATGAAAGGCTACAAGATATTTGTCAGTTGTTACCAATTCTGCAGATGCTAAAATAAGTGTTTCTTCTTATGCCAAGTGTTTACAGAACAACGTCAATCTCTGACAAAAGTCGGGGTTAACCAACTGATGATGCTTAAATCGAACAGGAAAATGTAATGCATGGCACATTTTCTTTCATGAAACTGTAAGTGAGAATGAATGTGCTGCTTGCGAACAGCCTTGCATTATTCATTGTAATATGTTACAGCACTGATGTTATGAATTCAGTGTGTTATGTAAACTGTTGCAGGATTATTATTATTTTAATTTTTAACTCTTATGCCAACAAAATGGGTGTTCCTACTAGTAAATTAAAGCATTTATATTATTTATTTACAGATTCTAACAAATACAATTAAATAAGTCATATTAGATGCATGTCCCTTTAAATAAATGCCCGTAGCTGCTGTTACTATTGCAGACTACATGGCCACCTTGAATGGGGATGATTAAAATGCAGCCTTAGAAAACATGTTGCATAAAACGCAGGGCCATAGTAAGGTCTCAGCTGGCATTACCACAATGCATCAGGCATTGCTTGTACCGTGGATGATTAATGCAAGGCATGCCAAGCTAGAATTAAAATTAATTTAATTTTAAGTTTTGTGCATATGGCATTGTTAGTTCTGCATATTTATGTTACATTGCACTTCCTTTGAGAAATGAATATAGGTCAACTAAACTAAATACCTTGCCAATGCCCATTGTTATAAGTCAAATGTGCTGCTTTGGAATGACATCATAAGACTTGGAATCTAGTTTGATAATCTGTGTATTCATCACCATTAAACTTCTCCAAGTTTGGTATTTGAAATCCTCTATTGAATCAAATGGCTGCTGAAGTCACTAGCATGGGCTAGAGTGAGTAGTCACTCTTTCCTCTGATTTTGGCCATCTGCTCAGTACTAGTCTAAAAGTTATTGCTTCTCTGCGAATGTTATTCACAAAGTTGATTTCCCACTACTTACATATTCATCAGGGTTAGGATCCTGCGACTGCGGGGCGTCTGGAACAGGTACTTCACAGTCCGGGCTGTAGTGCTCGCAGTAATCGTATGCTGCTCTGTGGTCTGGAACGATCAATAGCTGCTGGATATCTCCCTGGAAACAGAAGACAAACATGAACATAAAACATCAGCTCAGCGATTTAACAGCAAAATGAAAACAGAGTGTTCAGTTATGAGCTGAAAAGTGCCTTTCCACTACAGTGGAAAAGCTGACATCCTAAAATAAAAAAATAACTATATTTTATATAACTATATAACCATATACAAGCACATACTTTTACAAAAACGCAAACATTTTTGGACCAGTCACTAATTTTTACATCAATGTGAAGAAAGGAATATAGTATGGAAAAGGTCTGACAGTAATTTGAATGTATATATTATATAACATTAAAACAAACATCTAGAAGTAGTTACAGTTACAGAACCATCACCTTGAGCTCCAGAAGGAAATATAAACACATTTTTCAGAGTGCTGATTGATGTGAACTAGGGTACATTACTCAGTGGTGGAGATTACCAGTAAAACCAATTTGTTTTGCACTACAGAAGGCCAGATAGCGTGTAAATACTCTGTGGTGAACCATATACAGAAAAGCCACCCCTAATCCAAGGCATGCATTCCATAATACTGAGCAACATTAAGAGTAAACAACAGCCTCCGAGGGGATGGCCTGTGAAGTCCTCTCCCTGACCCACTTCTTAACCCCTTCCCTCCGAGAGTTTAAAGAGAATCGATGTTCCATTTGCATCCAGAAAGCAATATCTGAGAATATAATCTGGAGTAAAACAGTACGGTTCAGTTCTTCCAAAAGCTCAAATTCCCAATTCAGCCCTCACCCCCCCCAAAAACAATTCCTTGACAAAACTTGTCCTGAACTCACATTTAGCAGTTGAGTTGTTAATGAGACTTAATTATTAGAAAATATTCAATGACTAAGGGGCGCCTGTTGAGCTACAAAGTATATACATACAAGTAATGTATATCATGGGGAAAAGGATGTTAATCTATTTTGCCTTTGCTAAATGCAAGTTTCGCAGATGTAGTTATATGAAGTTATAGACATATATATATATATATATATATACACTCACCTAAAGGATTATTAGGAACACCATACTAATACTGTGTTTGACCCCCTTTCGCCTTCAGAACTGCCTTAATTCTACATGGCATTGATTCAACAAGGTGCTGAAAGCATTCTTTAGAAATGTTGGCCCATATTGATAGGATAGCATCTTGCAGTTGATGGAGATTTGTGGGATGCACATCCAGGGCACGAAGCTCCCGTTCCACCACATCCCAAAGATGCTCTATTGGGTTGAGATCTGGTGACTGTGGGGGCCAGTTTAGTACAGTGAACTCATTGTCATGTTCAAGAAACCAATTTGAAATGATTCGACCTTTGTGACATGGTGCATTATTCTGCTGGAAGTAGCCATCAGAGGATGGGTACATGGTGGTCATAAAGGGATGGACATGGTCAGAAACTATGCTCAGGTAGGCCGTGGCATTTAAACGATGCCCAATTGGCACTAAGGGGCCTAAAGTGTGCCAAGAAAACATCCCCCACACCATTACACCACCACCACCAGCCTGCACAGTGGTAACAAGGCATGATGGATCCATGTTCTCATTCTGTTTACGCCAAATTCTGACTCTACCATCTGAATGTCTCAACAGAAATCGAGACTCATCAGACCAGGCAACATTTTTCCAGTCTTCAACTGTCCAATTTTGGGGAGCTTGTGCAAATTGTAGCCTCTTTTTCCTATTCGTAGTGGAGATGAGTGGTACCCGGTGGGGTCTTCTGCTGTTGTAGCCCATCCGCCTCAAGGTTGTACGTGTTGTGGCTTCACAAATGCTTTGCTGCATACCTTGGTTGTAACGAGTGGTTATTTCAGTCAAAGTTGCTCTTCTATCAGCTTGAATCAGTCGGCCCATTCTCCTCTGACCTCTAGCGTCAACAAGGCATTTTCGCCCACAGGACTGCCGCATACTGGATGTTTTTCCCTTTTCACACCATTCTTTGTAAACCCTAGAAATGGTTGTGCGTGAAAATCCCAGTAACTGAGCAGATTGTGAAATACTCAGACCGGCCCGTCTGGCACCAACAACCATGCCACGCTCAAAATTGCTTAAATCGCCTTTCTTTCCCATTCAGACATTCAGTTTGGAGTTCAGGAGATTGTCTTGACCAGGACCACACCCCTAAATGCATTGAAGCAACTGCCATGTGATTGGTTGGTTAGATAATTGCATTAATGAGAAATTGAACAGGTGTTCCTAATAATCCTTTAGGTGAGTGTATATATATATATATATATATATATATATATATATATATATATATATATATTTATATATATATATGTACATTATCAATGTTATTATAAGAACATTTTCCTGTTAACCAGTGGATTTTGTATAAACCCATTTAAGTAATATTAGACCACATCATTGCAATACAGTTGACATGAACTCCCCCAATACCAGTTTTAAATAAAACTGTTAGGTCTAAAACATGGCTATCATGGATGGAACACAGAGACTCATGTTGTCAAAAATGTGAAATACTCTCTGAGTCACAACGGTTTTCCTCCCACAGTGAAATTAAGAAAATAAATTACTGTTGTCTGCTGGAGGTATTTCAACATTTCAGATTGTGCTTTATTAAATTCTACTGCCAAAGGCTATTATATATTTATTTGAATATTAAATATCTGCAGCATTAAAACAGCATTAGACTGAAAAATTTAAGATGATACATTATACGATTTAAATTGGATTATGACAAATTTACACTGAGAGATGAAGCAATTCACTATACAAAGAAATGCTTTATGAATGCAAAAATAGAGATATTGCATAAATGAGAAGCTATGGTTTAACAAGAGTAAGAGTAACTTTTAGTATGATTTCTTGAAAACAGAGTGATTTAGTTTCACAGCAGTTTGCACATTATGTCTCTCTTCTCTCAAACTGTGAAGAGCACAAAAATAAATAAACACTACCTAGATTCCCCACAGTTATGGATTGGTTATGGTTGTTTTTCTAAAAACAGACAGCCAATCAGTCAAATATGCAAGCACAAATTCTTCTATTCAGACCTCACTTCCCTCTCTGTCTAAAATAGTTTCCCAGTCAGTGTCTATATTCTGAACTGTGATACCACATTGCACTGTTAAATGGATAGACTTGATGCCAAAGACAATTGTATTACATAAGTAGTTTAACAACAGCCTGAACCCCAACTTTGGCCAACACCAAAATTTGAAGCTACAGCCATACAAATCTGAGTTAAGGCAGGAGAAAAGCAAGACCAACCTACGTTTACTCTGGACATTTTGTACAAAACTACTACCAAACATGTTTTCTAAACAACCTAAATATAGATGAATTCTACTATACATGTTATATTATCGTGATGAAAGGACAGATTGACACAACACGCAATTGTAATACATCACTGGGTTACCTATCCCAGGGTGGGCAGGCAGAAAGGGTTGGTGTGCTGCACAATATTTTACATTGTAGATGAGACATAAAAAAACTGGGAAAAACTAGCCTAAGGCACACTATCCACCATGAGGAATGAGAGAAGATAAGTGCACAGAAACCTGGAAGCCATTCGAAATTTTACACTCTCATAGGTGAATGAATACCTTAGAAATCGACTTCAGAGTATGTTTCTAGGCTTCCCTTCAAACAGCCACGTGTGATAGACCCAAGTATAATTAATGGTGAGTAAGTGTGGAGTAGTAAGCCTGCCACATGTCTGCATGCATTGAAAGCCAAAGTGTGGCAGCCTCAACTATCGTTCAAAGCAAAATTAACTGCAAATAAAACCAGCCTGTTTGATGCCAAGTAAGCATGCATCTTTTATGCCTCACAACTGCCTTGGTTTTGCAATAGACAGCCAAAGTAAATTACTAGCACATGCGTTGGTATTTGATTGAACGTATGTCCAAAAACATAAAGCATGTCTTCTTATTCAACTGAAAAGGTATGGGAACATGACAAGATCAGCCTCTGAGATGGGTCCCTCCCTTTATTCCAGAGTTCATCAGACAGGTTTCTCCAAAATATTAATAATGTCAAAAAGGTCTGCCGCATTGAATATATACAGATAGCATTTGCTCTGTCTCAATAAGTATATAATATTCCTCCACAATGCTTAAATCTTCAAGTAGAACATGTGTTCACTTGAATTGCGGGTTCCACTTTGTTCTCCAACAAAAATAAACACTTAAAGTGAATTATCTTGAGATTATTCAGTCAATCACTCGTGTGTCAACTGAAAAATATATTGTTTTCCAGAGAGTCAGGTAGCACTTTTCTAAATGGCCTTAGCAACCAACTCTGGGCATTAGTTTGATGTAAAAGGTAGCTCACAGTAATGCTGAGATTCTCAACTATGGTAGGGCCAAATTGTCATAGTCAGAGGGTACATTTTCAGCTCTTATATTCACCTTCTGTTGAAGCACTGATATGCAGTTGAGGAGGGGAGAGTAGTGCAGAAAAATAATGCAGGGCTTGGCTTGGCCATTTGCCCATTTGTGTGTTTCTGTTAATCAACCAGAGTGATCTGCCTTTCACTTGTCAATAGGGCCATGAGGAAAAAATAATGCTTCAAATCTACCCCCTATTGTCACGGCTTGTTTTCTAATAGAACTGGCTCCCATGGCGGGTGTGTGCAGCTTGTTAATTTTCATAACATTTAATGCAGCAGTTGCCAACTTACCACCTCAAAGAGAGTAAGGGAAATACTAAACATGTTGTGTATTGTTTAAACTAAGCCACTTCCAGAAAGAGAGGAATATTATCCAGGCCTCCCTAGTAGATTGCTAAATGTATAAAGCATTTCCCATTTAAAGCTTACAGCAAGGCCACCTCTTAGAGCCCAAAAACTGTACATCATCAGGGGAATACAATCTGGTGTAGCTATTGTTTCTAAAGAATAGATATTTTAGAATTGGTGTATATTTTCTGACAACAATGTCAGGGTTAAAACATAGGACATTTAATAGGCTTTTCTTTACAACAAAGGAAACTGTTTGTTTTCACAGGAACTTTATGCCAGTTCTGCCTGAATGTGTCCTAGGAATAAGCATTTACCTTAATTTACAGTTGGGCTAACACAACTTTTATGAAAACAGCAAAGTGATACTCCAGAATTTTTAATTAAAAATGCAGAATTTAAAAACACACATTATAACATTCCTACAAAACAAAACCATATGGTATTCTCTTTATCTTAAACATTCAGAAAACACAAAGAATAGCTCTTTTTTTAAATACTGTCTGTGATTCAGATTAAAGCCATATAATTTGGAAGCCTTAATTAAAGATTACATTTCTAAGCAGTGTACATCTTAGAATCAGACAGTAATGTTTATAATTCCAAATATCACGTCTCACTTCAAAGCCCTACTTTCAGCTCATCTCCAAACAAACATAACTTTTGTTCTGTTCTCGTTAAGCAATGAATGGTTTGCATCATCAGGCTTTTTCTGTCACGATGCAGAATTGTTTGAATATGAATTGTAATGAAAGGGTATTGACAAAATATATGGTTCTTAGCATCCCTTGAAACATTTGGAAGTAAATGCAAGTTCCATTTAGGTACCATGAATCAGCTAAGTTCTGACAAAGTAGATCTATAATTATGGTTTGACATGGGATCGACTGGGTGTTTTCTGAAAAATCTCTTAGAACCGTAAAGTACGACAACGCATATCCATCACACGTTGACTGGGATATAGGCCGAAATGTGAAAAATGTGGCTGCGCTAACATCTATAGAAAACTACATTTACACATACATGAATAGATAGCTGGACGAAAACAGTGCATCAGCACAAACAGCTTTCAACACAGGAAAAGTCTTTACTTTAAAATCAAGCAGGTGTAAAACATGAAAACAAGGTCAATTAAGAATGTACACTGCTATGGAATTAGAAATACAGTACAAACCTTCCCTCCCACCTTTCCTGCTTTTTTCGACTAAAGATTTTTAGTCTAGTAACATATTTTATTTCTCGTCTCAATCCAAAAATATTGCCAATGTCTCAAGAGTGTGCAAGTGGATATGTGCGTCAAAGTTCACAAACCAGCCACGCTCACTGTACCGCTGTCCTGAAGTCCCTCATAGCAACCAGGCCCATCTGTGCCATGTCTCACCATGGCAATGAGATCTTGGTATGGTACAGACAAGACTGCCACTGAAACCAGTGAAAACTGCAATGACAGGCTGCACGTTCATTGCGGGTATCTCAATAAAAACGTCACATTCTGTCCCTGACCTTTTACTGTGTCATCTGTTTAAAGAAAACAGGAGGCCTTTGAGAGCCTGCTGCTGAGGATGAAAAGGCCTACTGTCCTCCCATTGGATTTCAGCGTGTCCTCAGAACCCAGTGACTCAGCTCAAAGTGATGTCCACCTCATACTGGTCTATGCATCTTTCTTACGATGAATTGCCCTCAAACCAACAAACTGTGAGGTGCAAAAAAGTAACATGTATAAAGTCACCGGGGAATACAAGCAATTCCTCAATAATATCAGAAACATATACATAAGTGGTTCAGTTATCTAAAGTTATTGATTAATCTTGTTTTACAAGTTCAAGAAGAACACAAAGTACCAGTGATAAATGGGCGCACCGGGCTTTTACAATAAATCACAAAGGCGTCATTCATTTTCACTAGCATTCAGAGCTCCGTCATGCTTCGGCTAGAAAGAGGCTATGAGGTTCATTTGATAGCAGCCCTGTGTGGCTCGTTTGAGAACATCAGCAGCAGCACTAATGTATACATTAAGTCTGGGGCAGGAAGTCGAAAATCTCTCTCGCTATCAGTGTGCTGGCCTTGATGTAGGTCAATGGAAAACTCACCCATAGCTGAGGTAAATAAACCTCCTTCTATGAAACTGAGCTATAAAGTGTGTAGTTGTAATTGCACCAGGGAATGGTCTATTTTTTCAATATCAGGGTATTGAGAGTTTTGTATTTCCCTAAAAGAGCTGATTGGCTTTAATTAGTGGTTATCATTTAAATCACATCATATCAACTGGTAAACATTGATCTCTGCTGTGTGTCCCTAATGGACAGCTTTTCCATTAAAATCTCCATGCATACAAATGACTGGGTTTATTTAACATATTTCTTACTGTTGCTTACTCTTCTATTTTGTGTATTGTTAATTTTATACAAATTTAAATGAACCCCTAAATGTATATGTTTCATATCAGACAAGCTGGAATACTAATATACCTGTATGTATGACAACATTGTAGGGTTAAAAAAAAACACACACACAAAATACCTTGTATAACCCATTGGCAATGAGTTACGTAAAAGACGGGCAAAAACCTACAAGCAATTATCCAGCAGGTGGTGGCTTTAGCTTAAAGTATCCGAAATGTGCTTTGCTGATGTTACACACATTTATATATAAAAACTGCTTTCAGAAAATAATACATAATGACAATCCAAAAGCTGTCACTATAAAAATGCATGTGGGAAATCTTTTTAAACGTGGGGTCTCATCCTGGGCCTACCAGAGCCTCCTGTCCTCAAGTCTCATCCTGTGGATAGCCACAATGAAGGAGAAGGTTCGACTGCTACTCCCACTTAAGATCCATATCCACAAAGAGTCTACTATAAAAGCAATAATCTGCACTTCAGCTGTGGTTGCTGTCATTTTAAACAATGAGACAAAGATGATTGCTTGTATGGAGAACTGTTTGTGGATATGCACTTGACCTAAATGGGAGCAGCTGTCTTATTTCCTCCTTCGATGTGGTTGTGCAAAAGAAGAGGCTTGTGTGTATGTGTGTATAAATATTCCCTCCTCTGCATATATGCATATATGCATGTGCTTGCATTTAGGTTTAGTGTACAGTGCTGCAGTTCAATTTCCTACCAACAGGTGTCAGTGTAGGCATTTACAGTGGGAGAAATTCAAGGATGGCGTTGGCTTCAAATAAAATACAGATTTTTCTCTTTTTTTTTAAAAAGGTTATTTAAAATAAAAATGTACCTGGCAAATCGATTTATATGACATCTAGGAACTTTGAAAATGCTCATGCCATTTTCAAGGTTTACTCTTTGCACTGCCCTTGGCTAACACAAACCTGGCTGTCGACTGTTAAACACAGGTAGGATCACAGGGATTGACTGAGGAAAACATTCGCTGGGCAGCTTCTCTTCCTCTTTTAACAATCCCTCAGTCAATGCTTTTCGTGTTTTTCTTCTTCAGGAAAGTGTCTCCAATTCCAGATGTGTTGTCTGGGCCCAGAAGACAAAACACCTGTAGCTAAAACGTTTTCAGCAGCTCGAGCCTTGCCGAGTTTCCAATTGCAAACACATGTGGGATCGTTCTTCCTCCCGAGCAGAGAGCAGTTTTAATCTAGACGCTGCAGTGCACTTCCTCAACTACACAAGAGATGGGTGAGTATGGCTTTAGTAAAGCTTTATAGTAGGCAGCCAAAAGTGGTTCTTATCTAGAGCTGGAGGAAGTGTATTAGAACGGATTTCATTGTGAGGGCGATGCGGTAAAGTCTTCACTTCATTCATTTTGGAGGAATACTCTCAGTTGTGCCTGATCTATCTTTTTCACCTTTGACAAGGTACAGGAGCTTAAATTTAAATCACTGTGATCTTCACTATGAAACTGACAGGAGGGTGTCCCTAATACTTTGGTTCACCTACCCTCCCTCACACAACAGCCCCATCTGACACATATTAAAGTACAGCACTGCATGAATGCGCTGTATCGTACGTAATTATTGGCCTTGTGCACTCTGTCTCGCATTACACAGAGACACGGTACAGCTGCGCTATTCTTTTCCCATCTGTCTTTTCTTCAACAGAAATAATATTTTTTTTAAAACATCAGCGTTAAAAGAGGGAAATATGCTGTTATAATCCCAGAAGACGAAGAAGATGAAGATGAAGATGAAGAACAAAGTGCTGAGTGCAGATCTCAAGGAAATCCATCTCCAGTCAGTTAAAGTGCTTATTTGTATTGCCTGTCCTAAACCAATAGAGAAGCTGAGCAAAGTGGGCATTTTAAATTAAACCACATAATCAAATAATAACTGGAAAAGGCTCAGTTTCAACAGGACTACCATAAATCAATATACTTTGGGTTCCCTTGAAATGTTAAATGTTTCTGAGCTGTTAACACTGTTGCCAAGATTAACAATGTGACTACCACATCATCGCCGCTCACCATTTTCAAGCTCTCCCTCCCATTGCGCTGTGCCCAGGATCATACAGCACTGCACTCCCTAGGCTGAGCTCATATTTCCTGCATCTATGCTGATGGAAGAGTGGGGGGGGGGCTAGCTGAATTCATCCAACAAATTAATGTTGTATTTGGCTTTTTACTTAAACCCACAAAATACTGCTGAGGGCACACTTCTGAGCCTGCTTCTGATAATTAAGCAGCATCCTGTCCAAAAGCAAACCTCCATTAAGAATGAAGGAAATTGCATGATTTACCCAGGTCATTTATTTACTCCGTGGAAGCACGGCACAGCCATGTCTTTAATCCTAAAAATAAGGCATACTCTCCAACATGGACCTCAGCTAGAAGTCAAAATGTTTATATTGATCAGTCTGTGCCTGTTTACATTTGGCCAATGTGACAGGAAATCCACTCCACTTACAACCACTCAGTACTGTGACTATACACCTGTGCTCCTAAAAACATGACTGCTTCTAAAATACTGAACTCCATAAATGCATTGAGAAACACACACACATATATGAAGATGTTGGTTTTCTGTGGTATACTGGGCATAGGAGTCAATTTCACAATGTCTTCCTTCTTTACATATTAAATTATCTTGCTTTCAATTCAAGTTGGCTGGTTACAGACGGGTCTGGCAAGTGGAGAGTAACTGCTATACCAATTCCGTAAGTAAAAAATTAATAAGATTATCCTTCTCCGACACGTGCCTTAATAGTCTAAGAAGCCCATTTACTTAGGTCCACAGTTTTTGTTACAGTCTAAAGCACAAAAATAGACGGTGCACACACTCTGACTATTCATGCAGTTTAAACTACATGCCTTCACCTCTTTCCACTACAGCACACATGAAGCAGAACTCAGTAACACATTCCTGCATCTATAATAAGTAAGCCTGCAGTTCTCAAGTCTATTAGACTGTGCAGAAATGTGAAAAATAAATATATAAATGATTAAAATATTAAGACCACTTGGCTGCAATAAAACAAAACTGCACCTGGATCTAATGAACTTTCTGACACTTCATCCGCATCTTGCCTAGACCTGAAGCTGTTGAATTCAGATTTGAATAAAGAACAGCAAGGTGGATTCCTGTACCGATGGAAGGTGCACCTGCCCTGATGGCGGATGGGATATGGGGTTGCGTGGTGAGCTGGGATGGGATGGGAGAGGGGAGGGGAGCAAAATTAAACTGGCTCAGTCAAGGATTTTCCCTTCAGCCTTTTGGCAGTAGGCCCAGACAGCCGGCAGTCCCAATCTAAATGTTGATATGTGTTCTGTCGGCCTCTCTCACTCTGTCAGTCTCAACTTTTTTTTCTTCTCGAAATGAACAGGGCTGTGAGCCTAAATGAAAACTAGCAGAGGTTTATTCTGTATTCATCTCATCTGCCTCCCTTTAGCCAGGCTGAAATGTAAATCAACAGGTGTCAGGATCAACAATTTCTGCCATTCTAAAATCCAAATGCCAAAAAGTAGCAATCCACCTCATAACTAAAACAGACATTTGAAAAACATGTGGGATTTTTACAGTAAACAAACCACTGTGTTCTACAACTTTTTCCTGGCTGTTCGTCATGCCAGAAATAATAATTAAAAAAACCTCTTCACCCCTGTCCCCTGTTAATCTCCCAGAATCCATGTCATGTGCTCCGTCTCCCCAGTCTGGGATCTCCTATCAGGAAAGCTCTGTAAGTCTTGCATGACATCATCAGACTACGCCAGGTTTCCAAGCATTACATCAGTGTCTGGGATGAAAGCAGAAAACTTTGCTCCTCACTGTTTCCAAGACCTGACCCAAAACTGAGCTTACCTCCACCTCCTGCATCCTGCTGAGAGGCCTAGGTAAAAGCTGGGTTTTATATACGGCTGGTGAATGTATTCACTTTCCATTCAACCATGTGAACAAACCTAGAAAATTGTGAACCCCTTTAGGTTTCCTCAATGATGGGCTTGTTTCATGGGTTTTTGGTAACATTTTCCCATCTTGCATAGTACTCTCCCAGCAAAGGGGAAATAATTTGGTAAGTGACCTCCAATATGCCTATGTCAATAGATCCTCTTTACACTAACAGAATCTGCAGATGGTGCACAACTACTGAGCTAAGGAGGATGAAGTTCATGCTGGTTTACCTTTAATTTGCCTTGCTGTACATTTGCTCAGAAGCGGTTGGTGTGGTTTTTATGATCTAAATTGATTTTCCCTTCTTAATCACATTGAAAACCAAAGCCAATTTTGTTCTCCTTGTTGGACCCTAGCCAAGCTCAGCAACTGAGCACAGCCAAAGCCTGACTTGAATGTCCCCGCCTGTTACAAGACGTGGCTTGTTTGCTTCAAGTAAAGCTGATTTTACCTCACTGGATTTCTTATCAGGCCATGTCAGCTATGTTAAGGATGTCAAGTAAAAAGACAAACAAATAAAAAGGCAGAATGTGTTTAGTCTTTGTTTAATTAAGTTGAAAGAGAGTAGTGTCTATACAGTGTCATCGTAGAACACAAAAATCTGCTCCTATTTCTTCAGCATTGATATAGTAATTTAATCGTCTTCATTGAAAAAGAGAGAACAATCTCAAGGAAAATGCGACAACCTTCTTGTGTGTGACTTCAACAACTTTTATGGGTTTCATTTTGGCTATCTGCACTAAAGAACGTGTATATGCTATAGTAATGATTTCACTAATAGTCATTAAGACATATCTGGATAGCTTCCAGTTTGCTGTGGTCCACTGATATTTTATAAAGGAAATGAAAATAAAAATAAAGTATGTCACCATCACGTGTCTCATAGTTTTGTTATGTGTATCCTGCTTTGCACATTTTTTGCTTTTGTCTGGTAATTATTTTAACAATATCCCTTTTATTCTTTTATCAAATGAATGGGTGTTTTTTCGAATTGTTATATAAAGTTCCTAACACTAGGCACAGCTTGCATGTTTCATTAGAGGATGGATGCAAAACAAATATTTTGTGGTACATGTTATAATCCCTTTTGTAGATAAGGCCAGTTGCTTTTCTTAGCCTTTGTATCAGCAGGCATTTATTAGGAGGATTAATTTGCTAAAAAAAGAGTCTGAGAACAAAATAAGGCGTAACAAAAGGAAGCATGCTAGCATTAATAACTTGGTCTGAGCTGTCAAAGAATACGTGTGGAAGCTGCAGAGATATTTAGAGTATTATTTATCTCTTGCCTATTCACATCCTCCAGACATCAAATTAAAAGGAAATCTTTATACCTTCCAGGCTCAATCTTTTCTATGACTCTTTTCTTTAGCTACAATTCACTGATTGTCTATCTAACCAGGAAAGGATGTTCTGTTAAAACTATTAGCCTTAAGCTAAGCCTGTAATTCATCAGGCGTACAACTAATTCTGTGCTATTGTTATTGCTTTCCTGAATGTTGTTTTTATATTAATAATGGGATCAATAAACAAACCAAATGGGAAATTAAAAATGTAATTAACCCTTTGCTGTGAAGGATATTAAAAAATGCTTTCCATGATCCTAACCAACAAGGCAATTATGAAACAAACACATAAATAAAGAAGTCTAGACTCCTATCTGTAATGACTCAAGCGCATTTGAAGAACACATTCATACACATCACACATGGATATGCAGAATAACCCAGGTTAAATAAACAAAACATGTTATGACACCATCCCACATGTTGTGGCGTTGGCACCACAAGGCCCTGCCAAAATGAGATGGATACCCAGACTGTCCAGACAGGGTGCCGCCCAAAAATCCCTGGAAACACCTTTCTGTTCAACATGCAGTGTTGTCAGAGCTTTCATGCAGTCTGTGTCTCCTTAACTGAACACTTTAATTTTTTTATTTTTTTTTCCAATGTTCTTTCCTTTCTCTAGACGGGCCCTAAATTATTTGACATTTTTCTTGGCAGATTTCAAGGGAAACAGCAGTGTTATTAAGGTCAGTTAGTGTGGGGGACATGGTCTGCCTTCAGAGACAGCCAAAGGCAGCTCATTCTGTCTTTGTAAAAAGTACTCACACACACACACAACTGTTAAATCCATTAGACATTTAACTAGTCATGCCTCTTTTCCATGTTATAATCTCTTCCTATAAACATTTCAACCCACTAAATATGAATTAAAAGCACTGCTATGTCGTAAAACTGTTTGCCAACTACAAAACGGTTGCTCTGGGGACAGGGGAGTGCTAATGTCTCCCTTTCTCGTGTTGTGGTGAGACAGGTAAAATTAGGATTAAGCACAGCCCGTCAGCGTTCATTCTGGTCATGAGTGTATCAACGCCTGCTGGTGTCAGCTGCTACTGCTATAGGCAAAGCTCCAACACACCCCAGTGCAGACCACATTAACGTCTGCCTCAGGTATTCAAGGAAACCCAGCTCTGTATAGCCCTCAATACGTGTTGGTCTGTTTCTCTGGTTTTAAATGTTATTTTACTAATTGAATTGCCCAGTAGACTTCATTCCTCAAGTTTATGAACTTTTCTAGTTTAATTGTTATGGCAACACCCAGTTCCAAACCATGATTCAGGACCGCAGAGGCAAAATTGGTCACACGCTCTAATAATTCTCATCGATCCATACTGCTCAGGGTTCAGATATAGTTTTTATCAAATTAAAAGAAATTCTGAGCCTTTTATATAATATGTATGATACATAAAAAGAAAGAAAGAGACTTAAAAACATATTATTTCTAATTATGCATACATTAAAGTAATTGGTCTGTTCGGTACAACAAACAATTAAATTCACGCAGATGTTAATAATAGATCATTCCTTAGTTCCATTGAACCCCAGTAAGTTGTACAGTCCAGCTTCCCCATTAGAGGCACAGTACCTACAAAAGAGCAGCTTGCCTCAAATATGAAATAAACACAAAAAATAAATTACAAACTATCAATACACCAATTCGGGATGTGGGATTTCAAAATGAATCATAACATAAGGGGGGAAGGGGGCAGGCAAAGAACATAATTTGGAAACTATGTGGCATATTTTCCATTTTCAGCAAGTGCTAGGAGCTCCCCTTCTTTTCCAACTGGCAGCTGCACAGCATGAGTAAAAGTTAAAACTTTCCAGAAAGCTCCTGCAGATTCCCACGGAAACCAATTCCATGACCATTGCTCCTGATGGCTTACCTAAGAAAATGGTCTATAGCCACCTCCTGTCCAGGGTCTTCCAGAACACTACTTAAGGCCTCAGGTAGTCCTGCCTTTCAAATGCAACTTATTTTATGTGGCTAGCACTATTACCATTAATTGCACTTGAAAACCTTGCCGTTAACGAGTGTTTAACAGTCGTAGAGGCTACCAAGCTGCTATAAATATAATAAATCAGCTAATAAATAGAAATTTCAATAATTTTAACTCCCATAAAACTAATGAAGCTTGAACAACAGTCCATTCAGATTTTGCTAAATTGAACAAACGTCCCATAAAAAGGTATAAGGTGATGAACACACAATGGAATTTACTAGTGGAAGTTCTTAGCACTAGGGGGTGGAAATGATTAGAGAAACAAACACATTCTTTTTTTTTTTACAAAGTAATACAGTCTCACATTTAAACAGTCAATTGTTTTATGACTTGACATTGTATGCTAAAGAAAGCAATAGCTAATGACCAGTCTGTTTACATGCTATGAAAGCTAATCATTTGAATCTGGCTACCTAATGGCTTTTATAAAAACTCTTTCAACTACACAGACACTTTTCATGTCAGGAATTGAAATACCTTTTTGATTATGTTGTTTTTAGTTTTTTTTACAATGCTACCCATTACGTTTGTGTATTTTTAAGTGTCATTAACAAACCTGACAAAGTTTATTTCTCCTTTAAATTTCAAAACTTTTGACTTTTTTTCTCAAAAATTTATTTCACCTTTAAATCTCAAAACTTTTGAATTTTTTTCTCAAAATATATGTATTTTTTCTCTCTCTTAAGTGACCCTAATGCTCTTCCGTAATCTGGAGCAGCACAAGGCCTCTTTAAAAACCAGGCAAGGGATGAAAACTTTCTGCCAACGCTACATCTTACTCTCCAAAGACTATGATTTCATACAACTTGCACCTTTGTTGTTTTTTTTTTCTTCTCTCTTACAAGAAGCAGCTGTAGTTTCAATGATGTGTTGGCTCTTTATCAAGCATATCAGTCAAACTCTTTTTTTTCATTATTTTGCTTTACCCAGAATCCCCTAGATATTAACAGAAGGATTAACACAGCTCCCAGACTGATTGGATTTTAACCAGAGGAAGACATATTTTCCACTGAAGAAAAAAAACTGTACAAATTTAAGCTTGGGATGTTATTAACTCTTTCCATGGAATTATTTTAAAGCTCCCTGTGTTGCTATTTTTTACAGACATACTGGCCAAGTAACGTGAACCATTTCAACTCTTCTGCAGTCTAACAGTTGCTCTATTCTCAAAGGCAATGACCTCATAGACAGAAGAGGGGGCCCACAGAAAGATAAAATGAATTACAGCAAAACAACCTTTTTTAGTATTAGAACTTCATAAATGGTTCTGTTTTAAACATCAATATGACAAACAAATGTTATTCTCATCAGACCAGAGACTTAGTGATAATACAATCATGCAACTTAAATTATTGACTTGGACTAACCAGCTGTACTACAGCTCTCACTTTTGAGAGAAAGTATGTTTAAGCTCAAACTGAGAAGCTCACAATGTCATAAGGAAAAGAGCGTTAATATGGAAAAGCAATGCACACTTACTGAACCAGTATGCCCAAGTCCTATGAATGTAGCATGGTCTGTTATTGATCAAATACACATTGCTCAATTGTACCATTATCAAGGGCAGTCACTTTCAACTGTCAGATGCTATAACAAATAAGAACTCTGTTGCAATTGCCATGAGAGCAACATTATATCCCTTTTACAAGTCGCTAACTTGTATTTTATGTGTAAGACTGCAATTAAGATATAATAGTCATGTGTTTAATGTACTAAATAGTTAAAACAGATGGTGCCAGGCATGACTTAAAAAGAACAGTGTATCTAGTCTGCTCTCAGTGCTGTTAAACACGACACCATTAGCCCCCATCACAAATAGGATACAACTGGGCTGCCTCAAATTTCACATCTGCTTCATGTATATGAGGGTTTTCTTGTGGTACCTGTTTTTGTTAATTAATTGGAAGTGGAATCAAAGAAAGACAAGACAATCGCCCAATGACAGACTAAGGAAGATTGAACTAGTAAGTTCATGGGAAAAACATAGAGCAACTGTTAGTGTGATGTCATTTTCCAACAAACATGTCTGCAAATCCACCCATCTTGAGTGGAGTGTAGCTTACAATTAATTATATTTGAACAATTAAGCTACAACAACCAAAAGGAATCATATGTGTGGGATGTTTATAAAGATTCAAAACAACATCTGCTCCACATATGTCCTGCACAGCGCACTGTAGCACTCTCTTGCGAAGTACATTAAGTCCACCTGAACCATAAATTATCTCAAGAACTGGTCTGGGGATACTGCCGTAACTGACCAGCCTGTGACTCTGAGTAAAGTATCTAAGAATAATTTCCATGCAGCTGTTTACCATTAACAATGACAAGAATATTTTTTAAATGTGACTACAGGTCTAATACTCCCATCACTGTTAATGTTCCACAAAAGCATAATGCAAAATATTCTCATTTCACTGATCTTGGGTTATGCTGGCATATGGCAGGGCCAACTGTACATGGCCACAAGGCTCAACAGGACCCAACCCTTGGGATGAACTATTAACCCCCAAATGCAAAAGCACCTTACTGAAATGACAGACATTTGGGGAATGATTAAGGTTGATTAAGGCAAGAACTCCTTAAAATCCACTTGAGCATAACATTTTGACAAGTAAAATACCTAGTTCCTGGGCCCTTAATGAATGTGATGGGGTATTACACTGATTTAAGCTCATAATTCCTTGGCTTTCCAGAATGGAGCTATAATGAGAGAAGAATGTATTTCACTCTAGGGGACTTGTTGAACTTCTTTTTGTCTTTGATAAAACACAGTTTGACAGGCTGTCATCAATTCCTACTTATCTCCCCTGGAACAGCCACATGTATATAGCTCTCTATGCCAATTATTCCACATACTAT
Source organism: Amia ocellicauda (assembly GCF_036373705.1). Taxonomy (NCBI): domain Eukaryota; kingdom Metazoa; phylum Chordata; class Actinopteri; order Amiiformes; family Amiidae; genus Amia; species Amia ocellicauda. The sequence goes on along the minus strand of NC_089858.1, from coordinate 8,825,146 downwards.
CTTAAATCTGTGCAGCAAGAGGTTGGCTTTCTGTTTTTTTTTTTTTTTTTGCGCGCGCAATAAAAAACCTTCAATCACCCATAAACTCAATGTTATACAGAGAATTCTTTCACCGTTACAGAATACTATGTATGCATAAACGTGGCAGTATCTGTTCCATGCCTCAAGTTAGAAATATGTGAAGAAAAGCTATAAAAATGTTCCATCACTATAGTTTTAAGACCTTAAGCTACAGCATTATGCAAAGTTGATCTACTACCTTGCTTCAACCTATTATTATACTCTTATTATTACAGGTTTAAATTAAGTTATTTCATTTCATTTTAAATTTCAGTTTTTAAGATTATCAAATGTTGGTTGAAGAGACAGTTACTTTAGTTTTCAGCTATTAACAAAAACAAACTATTTATAGAAGCTAAAATTTCAGTACAAACAAGGTTACTTTTTATTTTTGGATTAGTTAGGCCGATCAGAAGAACAGTCAGAATTAATGTTCTGCCCATTGTTCATAGTTATTTTATTAGCTGCCCACAAGAGAACCAAAATGTAAGTCTAAAGGTGCAATGAAAAGGAGTCCAAAGAAAACTTTGAGGCAATGTATTGGATATAAGTTCTAAATTTTCAAACAATCCCTGTCTTGGTTTTTAATAGGCCCCTGTCTGTGTAGAATTTATCAAGGCCCAACTCAACAAAAATCAAGAAACATCGGACACTATAGAATTTATAAAAAATCCACTTACTTCAAACACTTCTTCATCAAGTATTCTAGTTCCAAAAACAACAATGCCCTTGGTGTCAATGATTGGGTGGGCGCTTCTCCCCAGGACCTTCGTCCTCTTCTTTTTACAGTCCACAATCATGGTGATGGATTGTTTGTGTACACTGATAGCCACTCGGTGCCACCTGGTGAAAAGGATTTGCGGGTTATAAATTGTCTCAAACAATGTTTTTACAATTCAGATTTGTGTGGAAACGTACGCTCCTCCAGTCGTCACATTTCAAACATTGCCTCATCTCTCTTCACCTCCTCATCTGTAGTTCTTAGCCTTTCAGACTACTTGAAGTATGTGATCAAACACAAAGAATAATCACAGGAAAGCAGTATATCCTTAACTGATTATACTTTACTTTACTTTCAGGCTATGAAGGAGGAGATTCCTGTAATCCATCAGACAAACAAAAAACATTTTATGAGTGGAAAGACTCATACAGGTTGGACAATAATGTTCAAAATTTCTGCAAGGGTGTGGTTCAAGAGGTGGTGTACAGATATGCAGGTGATAACCAAGGAGATACATAGACTGCAAGAGTCAAAGATCAATTGTCCTCTCATCTGGAATGCAGGTTTTGTCAGGGCTTTCTATGTGCTGTGCAGTAGCTTGGCACAAGATGGCGATCCAAACCAAGATGGGGCTGAGCTGCAAAAACATCAAGGACTCTCATGTAGGAAGTCACTTTCAATTACCTAGAGGAGTGAGTCACATATTTTATTTTTTTAGTAACCATAGTGATGTCTATGGTGTAGGATACCATTTTGTTATTTGTAGTGTCATGTAGTTTATAAATGCCAGGCAGTCCAGACAAGAACTGGGGATGAGTCATGAACTTTACTAGACACAGAGAATGTTCTGATGTCAGCATGTCCTTGTGGTCTTATGGTTTGATTAATGGTTAATGGTGAATTAAGGCAAGATCATTCTGAAATTATAATGTGATGATGGTAGGGTATGGTACTGTGGTAGCTGATGCTGCCTCCATGGCACTGAATCACTGGAAAAGGACCGAGACAGGGCGCACTGCTTCCTGGGGAGCAGAGTGGGACGTGCACAAGGGTGGATGAAGCTTGTTGCACTTACTTCCCATCAGCAAGGTTGATGCCGCTGAAGAGTGGGTAGTCCTCTGGTCCTGGTTTGCCCGTTTGATCCTCGTACAGGAATACTGGAGAGCGGCCCACCTCGAAACCAATCTGTTGTATGCCTTGCTCATTGTAAATGGAAATGAGGAAGGACTGGCTACCTTTCTTCGGCCTCACAGTGGCTAAAATGGAGAAGTCTTCGGGGAACGAGGAAACTAAGGAAAGGAAAAGTCGAGTTATAATATACCTGGCCTATCTTGCTTTCAACGGGAAGCAAACAGAGAGATCTTCCAGGTTATTTCTGAACTAAAGTATTTGCCTCCCTTTTGATCAGCTTCAAATTGTGTTATAACCAGTTTTCTAACAACGGATGCAGGTCTCTGAAATCCAAAAGTTGTGCTAAAGGGATTCAATTTAAAACAGTGCTCTAATGTACGAAAGGCAAAATTATATTTTAAAACCAGGTAGCGGAGGTTTAGGATATATTTAAATGATACCATGAAGGGTTTTTGAAATAAATCTCTTTTCATTTTTAAGAAAAGGGTGAAGAAAAAGCATGTAACGTGTATCCACAGGTTCTCCATCTCAATTGAATCAAAAGGACCATGTGTGATCTCCGAGCCTGTGTGCAGCATTAATCTGGCCCTTTAAGAGACAGTAATGAAAATAACATTCACTCCCAAACCTTCAGTCTGAAATTCTTTCCCAAACCACTGCAGAGTTAATTCATTTACCAGGTACAGGGAAAGGAAGAGAAGGCTGTAATTATGTCCTTTGAAATGTATTAAAATTCCTACATTTTAAACTTTTAACTTTGTTACATTATCCACTTCTGGGAAAAGGAGACATGGATGATTGCAACATAATCTGGAATATTAGTAGTAGTAGTAGTAGTAGCCATAGAAGTAGTAGAAGAAGTTGTAGTAGTAGTAGTAGTAGTAGTAGTAAAAGTAGTATTTATTACTACAAGGCCTAATGACGCAAATTCCACATATGATAAGAATTGATTTTGAACACTTTGTATCAATAGAAACAGCTGGTTGAGGGTGTAAATGTATAAAGTAAACCAAACCTCAGGAGTGTATGTGTTAATACACAGATATGCAGCTAATTAGTATAGATCCCTCTCAGATTAAACGATGTACAATTGTTGCTACAATTTAACAGCTAGACACAAAGACAGATCTCTAGGTTTTGCTTCTTTACAATGTTAGCCCTGCAATTAGGATCATTTTGGTCAATTTAATGTGGCATTGAAGAATACGCGACATACAATAAAGTTAGCTTAAAGGGAGCTGCCAAAAGGTCAAGTGAAAAATATATGATTTATGTGAGGAGAAAGATTACATTTTTGGCAGAAAAACAATAGAATTTTTCCCATATGGGTGCAAAAAACAAAAATGTAATTAAAAAAGTTGTCCTAAGGCGAACTCCAACCAATCAACTATCCCTATTCTTCTCCTGTCCCTTTGACCTTTCACAGAATCCTTTTGTGTCAAATGACCTTGTGACCTCTTCACAAATCATTCACATCCCCCTGACTTCAGGACAAACTAAGGTTTGCAGCAGGGAATATTGCAGGGATATTCTAAACAGACGGGAAAATGGCACGTAAAATAAAGGCTGTTTTGTGTGCCCCCAGGGGATAGACTGTGGAATGCTGAGTCGTTTAAAATACTTAAGTGACCGCAGACTTCCAGAAGCCCCCAGCCAATCATCCTTCTTGAAGGTTAGGATGCCGCAGTGGGATCTTAGGTTGGAGACTGCCGGCTGTCTGGACTTGTGCAGCCCAGAGGAGTCTCCCGAGATTTTGAGGAAAGACAAAGGAAAGAATAGGATTTACATCTACTAATGCTGCACGGGAATTTGCTATTAAAAGCAACTACCTTTCGCTGCTCAGTTTTACGATATAAAGGTGACGACAGTAACTTAATTTTGTTCCCAGTTTGGAAGCTGATCTCATCCTGTTTAAAGACTACACCTGTCCTAGTGGAATTTAGCTTGGCTTTGAAGCACTTTTTTTTCCACTCTTTAAAGATAAATGAAGAGTGAATACAAAATAGGATTCAGAGATTAAACGAGAGATCTTGGTTGCAGATATAATGGACAGCCTTTAACCATAACATACCTTGAGGTAATCCCCACTTTAACTCTTTGTTAAATCAATACCCTAAAAAATTTATTAAAAAAAACTAACCGAATGTAGCCCTTCGCAGGTCTTGGATCTTTGAAATCTGACACTTGCCACGTGTTGTGCAGTGCGTACCAATTGTAACTTGGCAATACACATAACACCCTAAAGAAGCAAGACTCTGAAAACTGACTGAGCTAAGCAAACCGTGACCTGCCAAAAACTGATGAAGAAAAACAGTCAAATTACAATTACAAAAGATTTCCACATGATGTGTGTGTATATTTTATTTATTCTTTTATTTTATATAAGAAACTCACATCTGATCAACGGATGTTTTTTTCGTTTAATATAGAGTTTCCATAGAAATCACATGTCACTGGAAAAGGCAAGCCAGGGTTGACACGTGAAACAAGCTGTAACAGGCCTGCCTGGTCTGCAATTGATTTCAAGCACACCAGGCTGTCAGTGCTGATAGTTTGCTTTGACATACATTGATTTTTAAGAAGAATCCCATCTTTACATGCTCTTTTCTTACCACAACCAGGACAGACCTTACACTTCCAGTACTAACGAGTCACCTGTCATGCTCTGAATAATTAGAAGTGCAAAATCACAGAGTAGCAAAACTCTAGAGAACTGAGCCTTTAGGAGGAGCATCTCCTCAATATGCATTCTCCTCCAGACAACTTTATCAACTATATTTATCTCAGTGAATTGAAAATTCGAGTTATTATGGCATGATGTAATACCACCATGTATTTATCAACTAAAGGTGCTTCAATTTCTGAACAAATATGTAATTACTGTCCTAATTACCTAGCATAGTACATAGCATAAAGAGTACTGTAATGAGGATTTCAAAAGGAATGTAAAAAACAACAACTATTAGGTGTTGTGTGGAGATGTTAAAATGATTAAAAGAAAACAGTATCCCAAGGGCTTTTGGTAACGAAAGATACATTAAAAAGTTCTTAGTGTTGGAAACTGGAATGTGCTTCAATGTTAAGAGAAGCAAGATTGATTTTGTACAGGGAGATCCATAAAAAACATGAAAGATATAAAACAATTTCTTAGGTTCAGTTAGGTGGTCTGCTTAACATATTTAATGCTTAACCCTTTAATTAAACATGTTTCTCCCTTAACTGTGATTAATGTTTTATATTCAGTTTTAAAACATTAAACTGTTGTTGTTAAATGTTAAGATTTTAAAAATTTTAGTTTAGAATTTCAGTTTCTGATTGTTTTTGATCATGCTTTATGTTATAATTGAGCCACATTTCCAGAAAGTCTGGACACTCACCCAGGGAAGTGAAAGGACTCCTCAAATGTAGTTAAAAAACCTCAAGTAAAGGAAATTCTACAATCAAAATTAAGATGCAATCAAGTGCTAAGATGCAAACAGGGACTCGAATCATCTATATGACCAAGTCATGAAGCCTATTTTGCCACAAAAAACAGAACAGTATAATTAAGTAATTAAACTTCAAGAATATTGCATCAATTAAAATATTACATATCTGTTAAATGATGTAATACCACAATGTATACATTGTAAGAAGGGCTTCTCCAGTCAGCATGCTGTAAATTAATTAATAAACATAGCGATATATCTTTCAGTGTAATAAAATAGAAATTAACAAACAAAAAGTCTTCAGGTTTATGTAAACTGAACTCAGTTATGGAGTTAAGTATACACTCTCGTTTTGCTGGACTACGGAGGCGTATTGGATGTGTACTACTGTCTCATGACATAATCAGGGCAAAACAACTTTGGGATAACCTTTAATAAGTTTACCATCTCCATACATGAATGGCTTAACTTAACAAGATGTATGTTTATTCTGTCTTGACTCTACTTTTCCCTTGGTTTAAAGGTCTTTAACGTCTCTGTTTTTAAGTGTCTTTAACAATGGTAGTAAATAGCAGAAGAGATTGTCGGGGGGGGATTGTTGGGCAGAGCAATAGTTCAAAATAGCCCATGAGCTTCAGAAAACCAGGAGAGGAAATAAAAAAGAGAACTTTCAGGTCAGACACTATTCTTAACCGTTGCAATTCATTTTTCCAGACGTTATCAGGGTTCTGAAGAACTTGACCTTACGCTGACCCTCCACATCAGCAATTTTCACAGTCAACTAGTAAAATGCATCCATTATCGTCTAGTAATTGCCACTTCTGAAAGGGCTTTCATTTAGTCTTCGCTGTTCATGCTGCCACTGCTCTCCCTCAGGTGCAAATTAACTGACCACAGAGTACATACAAGCTACAAGAACATTAGTACCATACAGAGTGAAGCTGATGCCAACATCATTTTCTCAATGAATAAGTTACACAATGCAAAATGTAAGAAAAGATTGTCTTCAGGAGAATAAAAATATTGTTCTATTGTGTATTATCATTTGTAAAACTCCTTTCAATACAACACCTTCAGTACGCCACTGTATTGATTAGCTAGGAGCTGCAACAATGCTAATATATAGATTTCAACTGGGCTGTGTGAGGGTTTTTGTGTTATAAGTGATAACAGTATGTCTTTAAGAAGGAACTGGCATTCTGGTAAAGGATTGGAAATCAAAGCAGTACATCTACATTAGAAAAATCAAGTTCAAGCCATAAAGCAACCAGGTGCAGCAAAGCAGTGAAAGGTAACCTGATACACATACTGTTTCTAACAATTTCTCCTCATAACCTCCTTCAAAATGCATTGTGTAACAAATTAAGCTATGCTGGGAAAGAATGGGATAGGTGGTTGATGCCAACCAGATGCCTGTGGTTTGCTTTGGCAGCATCTGCATTTCAGATCAGAAGTCACACAGAATAAAAGGAAATTCCACCGTCTCAACTGCTACAGTTGACTCCTGCTTTCTCAGTCAATAAGGGAAAAATGTCAAGGGAAATTTGTTTAATTGGGGTGTCAGAGGAGTGTTTGAGATTTGTTGGGGCTAAAGGGAGTGTATTATATTATTCTAATACTGTAGAAAAAGTTTTCTGGAAAGGATTGATGGCTTTGTTATTCACCCTCACATGAAATGGCTATGTAGCTTCATGACATTTGTCCTTGCAGCACTACAAAGTTGGAATTTAGTATTTCTACATGGGTTATTTATTACATATATTTTTATTTGTATCAGCCACTGATACTTTGGAATTACAGTGTTTGGTCTAAACATTTCAACCACTGGAGACTCAAAACACTAGAGAATTGTGCATTAGCTTTCTTCAACAATACAATAACAAGCAAGTTATTATTACTCTAGCAGGAATACATTGCCATCTTGATAAACATGGTAAAGTTCTGCTAAGGACAAAACACAACAGACTTCTTAATTACAATCATAAGACAGAGACTTTCACCACAGCAGGCTTTGCCATCCCTGAGATTTGTATCATTCCTTAGTAAATGAGAGAAGGTTTATCTGTTGGATATATACTAATGAAACACAGCTTATAATTGAAAACTAATCCTTTTAGAAGGCTACATCGCAGTCCTACCTATAACAGGGCTAGTGGAAATTTCCACAGACATCAGTCCTGTCTGTTCGTTTCTCAATCAAAACCTCCAAAAGCAGGGGGTCATTTACTCATAACCTTATGTTTTTGTTCTCTACCTGTTTTAAGGCTGTGGAAATCAATAGGAATTCAACTCCTTAGGTTATGCTTTAGGCTCCAGTATAACGTATCACACGCAGCCTTTCTCGGGAGGAGTGATACAATATTTAAAAGGGAAATGCAACCTATCTTATATGGTCTACCTGACCATATACATTCATCTCCCCCTGTCAAAAATGTGCTTTCTAGATTGATCTTGCTTTTTCATCTCCTCATGCAGATACTAATTAGATATACTTAAAAGCCCTTGATTATAAAATAACATGAAGAAATATTGTTTGTAAAGTGAGCACAATAATTAACATTAATGTTTGTATACATATCACATGATTAAAATGGGCCCCATTTTTTAAATTGCTTCTCAGCTGTTGGAGATTGGTTTAACTTCACATTTCTCAGACAAAACCTCCAAAAGTTCCATGAATTTCAAGCCTAAACCATGCATTATGAGAACAAATGCAATCCGGCAGCCAAAAGCCACCGCTATCTTTCACTCCCAACACATATTTTGGATCCCTTCAAGTGTTATAATGAGGAAACTCTAGGTATGTATTGTGACTGTGAGGATTTGATTGTATGTTTGGTTTGTTGTGTGCATTCTTACGGAAATGCCTTGAGGAAGAGATGGAACTGAAAAATAACTTTCACTTTTGAAACAATCCATTTTCTTAACCATTCATTCACAGTGGGGACTGAACTTATCAAAACGGCAGTGGTAGACCCAAACAGTTGAGAGACCTAAAATGGAAAGTGGAGGGAAAGTGGTCTTGACAGGCAGAGTTCTTGCAGAACTTATTACTAAAAAAACATTTGCGGGCCTTGTATTCTAGCCAAGGTACCATAACTGCCTTTTAATGTGCTAATATCTTTTGATTATGCCTCATACAGATTTTTTCTTTCAGGAATGTTTGTTTTCTAAATGAAATTAAGAGGACCTATTAGAGGGTTCCACTCTATTCAAAGTCTTGCCTTAAGACACCCTATTAGGACAGATCTTCTTATCTAACCTGAATGAAATGGTCCTTTGATAGAATGGCGACCCAAGTACCCACACCCCTCTTTCCTTGATAGATTTACACTGCTTTGGGTAAGTCATATTTACAATGACGTTTTGGTTATTTGTAAAAAAAAAAAAAAAAAAAAAAGTTTCTTCATAGCAACAGCATCATCAGCTTTGCCATCCATCAGCACTGTCTTCAGCATCCATTAAAAAAAAAAAGAAAAGAAAACGACAGGGGGACCACCCAGGAACTGCTGCCTATTTCAAAAACCAGGAATCCCAGCCCATATTTCAGAAAGTTTTCTGTATGTTGAATTTACCGCCTCAGTTTTTCCTTTTCCATATGTTTTTACAACCTTGGCATCACCAGCACTTGGCAATAATCCCCCTCTGGACTACACACAGCCCTTTTGAGCCAAGGCAAAACCATGAAAACCTGCAATGTATATATAATCCCCCTTTGAGAAATACACATGTGAAGCCACATGCAAGGAGGCTGCTGTCTGCTGACTGTGCAAAGCTTTCAAGGGGGGGGTTGGAGGAGCATGAGAAAGGATAAAGCTTTTTCAACAGCACACATTATCATTTTGTGTGCCTTTAAGGAGGGAAAGAAATACATCAGCAGAATGATGGTGGCTTGTGGATTTGACACTGGACCGAAACCAACAGCATGCTTTTTGGCTATTTATATATGTATACTGTATGTACATACCGCACAGGGCAGTGTATTGCGATGATTATAACCTAGCTTTAAAGCGCCATGCTGTAATTAAACACTGAGCCTTCTACTTTAATTTGTGCAGATAAGTTATGAGAATCGTTTTTCTTTTTTTTTTTCATTATTGCAACGTGAATTGTTTTTAAATTCAGTCACTTTAGTTTTTTTATGACAGAACTTAAATGACTGACACGAGCGCCAGCCAATCAGAATTTTTTCTCGGTCTCCGTGGAACCTTCAAAAAGCAAACTCTTAAAGAGCAACTCATAAGCTTGTACATTTAGATTAAAAAAAAAAAACAGCATTCCTAAATGACTTCTTTATTTACCCAATTACTCTTATGTGATGACTTTCTGTGTCATCAGCTTACAACTTATGCTCATCATCTTTGACAACCACCAATTTAACCTGTCATTTTACTTTCAGGAGATTCCACACAACACCTGTGGCTCATTCTGAATAAACTTTCTTCTATGGATGTTCCCACGTGGGAAGAGAGATTTCTCTTGGCAAGCTGGACTATTTGTCATAGGAATAGCCTGAAGGATCACTCCTTTTCTTAATACAATTTGACTTGATCAATCAGATATGCCGTATGCTATTAACCAGTCAATTGAATGCTGAGTATGGACCTTCTACCTCTACTGGCTGTATAATAAAAATGTAAAGTGAATTAATCACCTTTTTTAATTTTCTTAATTTTGATGCAAACAGTGGTGTACTGTGTACTTCCATTCATCATCAAATTGGTTTAGTGATGCAAGTTTCAACTTGGTGGCAATAAAACAGTATTTTAAAAGGACATTTTGCCCATTTTCTGAAAATTCTGCAAGTGTAGGGGTTAGTTGAGCAGTTGTATTACAATATCCTCATGGAATTTGAAATTTTCTCCAAATAGTTCCCTAGGTGTAAAATACCTTTCAACCCTCATCTTATAAGCAGTGTTGCTTTCTCAACACTTTGATAGATTATTAAACCTAATGATACAAAACAGTACATATAACTCCCAGCAGGCTATTTTGCTGGTGCCTGCAAACTTATATGATGTCAGTATATTAAGTATTAAATATGAATAAATCTACGACCTTCTTCACTGGAGCAAAGAAATAAACAGTGCAGAGACTCTACAAGTATTCAATAAACAATTTTCTTGAAATAAAGACAAAGCTCTCCATTACAGGAAACATGGCGTTGGTGCTTCACTGCCTTAGCAGTAGGAGGAATGGGGCCGACAAGTAATTCAAAACAGAAGCCTGGACTGAATAGTACTGAGTAGCGAAAAGAAAGAATAAAATAATAAACTACAATAAATGATCTCACTGCCTTCTGGAACAGATTATTTTTTCCCTGCCTCTCTCTCTCGCCCTCTTTCACAGTCACTCTCAAAACAAATACATTATACTAGCCCAAGCCAACTGCTGCAAGAGTCCCATTTTGGTTTAAGGATATAAACCCTTTGGCAAATACAAAGCATTTAGGCAGACCCAGTACTAATGATGCAAATGACAACACATGACTGGCACAATCCATGCTGTATTTTATACACACTCAGTTTATAGACCTGTTTACAAGTCTCCGAATGTTTGCATTGTTTTAAAACCATAAACGTGAAGCTGAATTGGCCAATGAGGGCCACAGCCTAACCCCACTGTAAATCATGCAATCACGTTGTGCAATCCAAATGTTGGATCATTTTCCATTCTCTACTTATTGGGCCAGGATGTTATTTCTTCAGCTAATACCATAGTTACTATTCCTGCAAACAAGGTTTAAACCATCTATAAGCTACCTAGATAATCACATATATGCATGAATTAATGCAAGACGACATCAGATAAGTGTCAGAAGATGCAAGAGATGCAAAAGATGCAAGCATGGCAAATAGAAGCTGGAAAAGTGGAAAAGCTTAAGGACCATGCAAACAAAGCTGAGAGAGAGAGACTTCATGGTTCAAAAAGATTTCTTTCAACCTTTCACCATTTTCCTGGGTGACTTAAACTCAAACTTTATAGACTAGGGCTGCAAATGGAGATTTTAGTTATTTCACATAAAAACCACCAGACTAAGAGATGTGAAATTGAATTAAGCAATAATTCTATTGTTAATGACAACTTTTTTTTTTCTAAAATCAATTGCTTTAATGAGTACTAAAAAAAAAACATTAACGGTTTCAGAGAGTTTGATTCTTTTCATCAAAGTTCGTCTTAGCCATTGATGTCTGTTTGAACTGCATTTAAGATTCAACTCAACAGCATGAGATGGTAAAAAAAAGCATATTTTGCTTTACTTTTTTAACTAATCTGGCAGCAGGAGGAAAATGTGGTGCGAAAGCTTCAGAAATGCAAACCAAGTTGTGACCATATCCTGGGATGAACCTGTCTGTGCAGTATAGACCGAATGCACAGGCCAAGCTTGGCGCACCACACTTCACACTCTGACCACCACAGACGGGCTAAACACAGCTTAGTAAAAGCCAACCCCTGTGGTGTCATGCGATAAAGCATTTATTGTCCATGATAGTTCAAAGCAAAGAAGAATAAAGTCACAATTTACTGTGACCAAGTCCTCATTCATCAAATAAATTAAACAGAAAAGGGAGGAGACTAATAACTTTGTTTAAACTAAATCCAAATGTAACATACCGAAGCTTGTCATTTAGACATTGTATACAATAAGGCTGAAATTAAAAAGCTGTTGAACTTTACGGCTTTTTAAAACCTATTAATCTTCACTAGGAAGATGTTTTTAGATACAGTATGGACAGACACGTAATACATATGCAGATAAATATATATATATAAGTTCCGGCTAAGGGTTGCATTAACAAAACACATCTATTCTAAATAAGCTGGCCCCATTTGTTTGGAAAAAGAATGAACTGCAAATGACAAATCGTTGTGAGAGAGCTGTACTTGATTATTCATCTACATGAAGAGCAAAAAGAGAGTAGTTATGTTCATAATGTTTAATAAACCGAAAACATAGATTATTCTCAGTGAGTTAACCATTTCGTCTGGAAGTCTAGGTGCAAAGTTTGTTCCCATATTGAAAAGTACACTCCATAAAATTACAGCAAAGTCCAACCTTTGGATGTTTTTTATATTCTATTCAATTGAATGACAACTTTGCATTTCTGAAACAAATTGCACACATTTTTCTGCACAAATTGTACACTTTGATTTAATTATAAATGTTGTATATGCCTTTACTTTTAATGTCAGTCTCATATTATGTAGGGAGTGCAGAGAAGCATTTTGTAATAACAGGCATTTAAAATGAAAAATGTAGTTGGAAATGTTATGGCTGTGGTGCTTGGCAATTTTTTCTTATTCAGATGCACTTACAGCTTTTTCTGTTCAGTTTGATTTATATTTTTTTTACACCATCATCATACTATTTTCATTCTGAGAGTGGATTTTTTCTTTAATTATTAGTCTAGATTATAACATGGTCTATATATGCAGTCCCACTTAAGAAAGCATACTCAGTGAGGTTTCTTGAAGCGGCAGACGTTATGTCAGATAATTCATGGCATGACCCAAAGCACTTTAAGAGTCCCAAAGGGGCGAAGAAAGAATGAAAAAGTAATGAAAGGAGAGGAAATGAAGCTTTTCTGATGGTGGAGTTCAGTAACCCTTTAACTATGAGGAGACATTAGGCACATCAGCTAAGACACAGAAGGACTTGCTGCTGTTTCTCTGGCCAACAGTTTTTTATGGTCTTTATTCAGAACCAATATATTTGCTTTAAAATCCAAAAACAGATGTATTATTATTATAGTATTGTATATTAATAACTGAATAATAAACAGAACTCTATGTACTAGAACATGGGTTTTATTTATTATAGATGTGGAAAGAAAGAAAAGACTGAAAAACAAAAAATAACTGCAGGGGATTTTTTTACTTTACTGAGGACTTGGAATGCGAGGGGCGTTTTAAGATTGTTATTAGAACAGGGCTCAACGCTCGCACATTAATTCTATTTAGAATATGCTTTTCTATATCAAGCAATTGGAAAAAATATATATTTAGGCTCTTATTGTCTTATTGCAGCCTGACTATTATACAAAGTATTTCACAACTAGCTGTATTAAATTAATGAATGTCATGAATTTTTACTAAGCTATTAAATTATGATAAATTGTGGTTGTTCTTTTAATATAACAAAGTCCACCAAGGACTTTGAGACCATTTGATGAATTACCCATAATTCTGACGACCACATAGTGGTGAAGAGAATAAAGGCCAGCACTTTCAGTCTTCTGTAATTCCTCAGAGATTTAAACATGTGACTCAGATGCAACGTGTCTCTAGTTCAGTCAAAACTTTAATCAAAAGAATTGTTCTTGTATGTAGTTTTTTCACAATACTTTTCAGTAAAAGAAAGGTTAAGCATATACATTAGTATTGTGTGTCTGATGTTATGTGCATTCATAAGATTACATTGATTATTTTTTCAGTGTAGAGAGAAGAAGAATAAATGTTTTTTGCCTTAGAAAATTTATGAAAATATGGAAAAAGGGAGGCTTATGTCATATTCTTGAATAATGAGTCAGACCTCCAGCATGAACTGTTAAAAGTTAGCACTCTCATTGCCAGCTGAATGAAGCAGACATTACTGAACCCACCTAACATCAACAGAAGCTGCACAACTTTGCTTTTCTATTTCCATACATTTAAGAGTCATAAATTAGCTAAGCAGTCAAACAAATCACTCATATCACCTCTTAAGCTGTAAGCATTGTCACAACAAGGAACGTTCAAGAGAATTATTGACAGGAGTGAATTAATTTAATGAAAAACTGCAGCAAGAATTGAGGCCAAGGAAAAGGAGTATGTGAGGTATGAAGTAGGAGCTGGCAGAAAGTACCCAAGCACCATCAATCAAAATATGTGTTGACAGAATTATGTAAGTGTGCAGAGGCATAATTATCAGCATCATAGAAATAATAATAATAATCAATTAGAATGGGAAAGGTTTATGGAAAATATAATCCGGTCTAATTAATATGAATCATACAAGCAATTTTCCACTGCGTTGCCTATGAATACCAATTTCAATATGTCAATATCTATAAGCAGATCCCTTCCGTGAACGTGCTCAGTGCAGCCTAGAGTTAGACTGTATGAGAGTGCAGAGAAACCAAGTGGACTGCAATGAAGACGTTGAAGAAATGGGCCTTAGGAACAATACTAACATTTTTTAATCTGTATCGCTATCGTCTTCAAAGAATACGCTGATTAGTGGTTAGGATATATATTTGTTAATAAAATAAATCAGGATGCTTCACGTTAACACCTTGCAAGATTATATGAGGACATGCATTATCAACATTGAACATTTAAGTTAGATAATAATCATCATAATTTTGAATAAGTGTTGTTTAGTCAAAACCCCAAAATTAACCGATTATGGGAAAATGGACACCCTGCATGCAAAACGTTTCCATTGGTCATAAAGTTTAGGTCAGTAGCAGAACAAGGCTTTGCTTGCTCTTTTCTAATAATGTGACCTGGGAAATACTGATGACCATAGTGAATAAAAGCACATGCTAGCACTGTACAGGAGAGGAAATGAATCCCACTGAGAGACCATAGTTACACTGGGGGTCAGACAGGACACATTCCTAGTTTGCTCTTGGGAATTCATGATGTTCTTTTCATTATTTCAGCATTTTTGTTAAAAAAGGAAACAGTATTTAGTTGTTCCTTGCCTTCCCTTCTTTTCGTTTTTTTAATCCTGCCAGGTGTTTCTTCTATGTGTTGCTTTGCCAAAATCATAAAAGACACTTACTGTATCATTTTCTGACCGTGGCAAGAACAATACACATCATTTTTTCCATTCGCTTGGGATTTCTTTCCTACCCTGAGGCAACAAACCAATCCAAGCTGGAGAAATGTGCTTACTAAACCATATTTATATATCTGTCACTTCACATGTTGTACGGAGATAGCAATTTGTATTCATTTCAAGTTCATACTGATCTGTGAACTCATTGCTAGTGTAAAGCACGCTTGTTGCCAACTAGGAACATTATTTTTATTTTGTTCCTCTGTGCTGGCTCTAGCAGGGTCCAATTTCTAACCCAAGACATAAATATGATATGATACATTACTTTTTCAAAAAACATCCAGAGCGCAGATCATATTTGCCTCTGGGTATTGTAAAACCTTGTGGTTAATCATTCTTAAATCCAAAGTAAAATCGCACCCCAAATATCAAGTAATTAAATTCTGAAACAGTAAATTGTTACTTTGTTTTAACCATTAAAATAATAATAATCCTTTAATGAATAGAAGTACATTATTCTATTAATATAGTTAATTCTAGATTACATTCCAGAACCAGTGCTGACTTGTCCTGTTGTGTTTTGCATTTCTTGAGTGTTATCTAGGAGTCGCTATCACAACACACTTCATAAGAGTGTTATTCAATAACCTACTAGCATTTACTCTACAATTTTCTTTACAAATGTTTAATCTGAAACTTTAATCTGAGAAAATGAGGAGAAGGTAGGTGTGAAATTATGAGTAAAGGCAAAAAGATGTTTTGAGGAAGATATATAAAAAATAATCTTACCAGGATATAATTGCTTTGTTGGGGCACTTAGCTGGGCTTCTTTGGATACTCTATACGCAACGTCGGGCCCTTTTGAAGACTTTCTGTGCGCACAAAAGCCTGTTGTTTTTGTTATGCCTTCAGGTAAACTGTGAAAATCTAAAATCTTCAAGAGATCTGCAGGTTCCACTGTGGGGAGAGAGAGAGAGAGAGAGAGAGAGAGAGAGAGAGAGAGAGAGAGAGAGGACAGGTTAGGTTTTACTTCTTCAATACAAGTACAGGCACAGAGCACATTCATCTCAAGAAGAAATGCATTCATGAAACAAACCATAATTCTAGTCTAATAAGCTTCATGCATAATGGACACCCAAATTCTCTGAAGAGCAGGTGCCCTTTTTAGTGCATTAGACAGGTGGCAGCTTTGAGAGAGTACTCTGAGATCAATGCAAAGCTCATCCTTCCTAACCTATCTATTTACTCTCTGACAGGTCACCCTTCTTATTTTGACTTCAGCCCCTCATGAAGATGAAATACTCTCCTAAACTTTCTGCTTTTTCATTGATGCCAATAATTACATGCCTCAATAAATACTGAAGGACTGTTAAAACCCCAATCAGAGCAGACCTGTATCATCATAAGAGTAACCCCACCAGCCTCTCTCAACGGTCTAGACCATATATTTAGCATGTAGGCTATAATAAACCGTGCCTTAAGTTTCTCTAAGACTGTTAATCTGTCCTACATAAAGGGTTGTGAAGGGTTATTTACTTCATACAAAACATCTCTTGCACAGTTGTAGAGAAACACCCTGGTTGGTAACTGACAGGAGGTATCATGAATTGAAAGAAAGTGAAAATCTTATATAGCACTTTTAGAACAGTTCATATGTCCAATGTTTTTTTTAACACTATTGTACGGCTGAAATAGTTTTCAATGGACCTTCACCTTAAGGAGCAGCTGTAATGACTCTATAAAGCAGGTACAATATATCTGATGGTTAAAAGTCAAGCATTTTGGCAGGAGAGACCACACACAGCAAAGAGACGATTTAAAAAAAAAAATACTACTGGGATACATCCAAAAAAGCTGGCAGTAATTAAAGGTACACTGGAATCTGGAAGCAGTTAGAGGTACACCAGGTAGATTTGTCCAAAACTTGCAGTCCATCAAAGGGATATTAAATACACAAAAGTCTCATGCAACTGTAGCATAGTCAAACTACAGCTGGGCTTCTTATAAATATATTTAATGAAATTAGAAATTATATTAATTAAAAACACTAATTTAAAAAAAAATCTTACATGCACATCCAATCAAACAGGTTAGTTTCCTGAATAGAAGGGGATATATATATATATATATATATATATATATATATATATATATATATATATATATATATATACACACACACACACACACACACACATTTATATTCATAACCTATAGATACATAATACAATTTAATCACCAAGTTCTCATGGTCATGGGCAAAAAATAACAGCCATTATTCCAGTGAATGGTGAAAGCAAATGTTTATTGTATTTAACTGCAATGGAAATGAAAATGTAGAAAATTGTAGGAAAGACTTCACTCTCAAAAGGTCAGAAATAAAAGGATCTGTCTGTTCAGAGGAAAAAGTATAGACAACATTTATCAGGACTCTCACAATACAGCTTTCTTGATAAAATGAAAAAAAGGCTAGGCTTCCATTACACTGGCAACTTCCTCATCGATGTCTGCAGTATATTTTAAAAGAGATCAGAGACGCAAAAATCTTTGTAATCCCGGGATGAGAATGAAGCACAATGTTTCTCATTCGTCTTCATCTCCATCCTCAAATTATCCCCTCTCTCTGTACATTATTATACTCTACAGTTTGAACCTGGAGTGTATATAACCATTATTTAATTTCACGGGAAAGGGATTCACAACAATTATGTGGGCATTCAGAGTGGAAAGAATGCTTATAATGTTGTGTTTCTGCACAAATTGCATTGGTCTGCGGTATCTTTGTTAGGAAAACATCCATCACATTCTCTCCAAGTACTCAGAGTTCCTCATGAAATCATTATTTTTTTTCCTCAAAGATATTTGCTTATTTATTAAGCACTGAGTGGGTATTAGGTCACTGTGCTGAAAAATCTCACCAGCACTGATTTCTTTGATCTGGATATAAAACGCACATCTGGTCAACAGTACCTATGACTATACTGCCCCCTCTCACTCACAATAGATTAGAGCCTGATGAACTCAATACAGTGTACTATCAGAAGAAAGTATTGCACATTAAATCTCAGCAGATACCACAAATAATGTCAGCAGCTACTGATTTCATTTGTCAAAAAAATTATAAATGTAAAAGTGTTCGATATTAAAGATGATTTTGGCATAGCATTTTTAAACAAATACAAATGTGAATACTTGAAAACAGGATATTTATTTTTCTTCTAACCTCAATAGGTATTTCCATAAAAGATCCACCTACTGTAGCCGTACTAACTAATATCTTAGTTAGAGAGAGTTTTCAGCCCCAGTTACTGCACCTGATACCCTCAGGCAGGAGAATTAAACTTTTAATTTTGCTTCAGTTGAATCATGGACTTCACAAGACTGACAAACCCAGATAATAACAGTATTAAGTCAATCCCTGTAAAGATCTATTTTGTTTTATGATAATACAAGTGATTGGTTGTCTTGGTAGTCACAGAAAAGCATCAATCAGCCTTTGACCAGCTTGCTAATCAGAATACACTAATATAGAATGAAACAGGTTAGGTTTTTATCATTTAAAAACATAGCTACAGCTAACAGTCAATTTAAAGGGACAATCAGAGCTGCATCTGAAGGCTGCTTTGCTGATGTATTATAGCTCCAGGCCTTATTGTTAAATGTCTCCCCCAAAGTACTCTAATTAAACACTCCTGTCTTACCACCGTATCAGAGAAAATGTGTGGCTGGGATTGTTCATTCATAACTTCTGATCACAGAAAAAAAATGCATGAAATCAATTTTCCTTACAAGAAAAAGCAGTAAAACAGCAGAATTTATCACTAACAAATTTCTATTTTCCACCAATACGTCACGGTACAACATATATATAAAAATCGAGCACTTCTGAGGAGGCCAGATGCATTGTGAACCATGGTGTAGTTACAGTCTACCTGTGGAAGGGGGCACTGATGTCTTGTCTGAGTTTCATATAAACAATACTTCACAAGATAGCATTTTAACTTTCAACATAAAGCTTTTCCAGTGGACCAAAACTACGTGGTTAGCTTTCATCATTCTTTCCATAAATTACACCTTTCTTTAAAATACGTTTTGAAACAAAATACATTTTCAGCATCATCACATTTTACTGGAGCCACAACAAGTCGGTTAAGCTTTCCTTTACTTTGTCCAAGAATGTCTTGTCCCACATCCCAGCCTGTTCCCAAGTCCCCCTGCCAGCCAGCTTGCCTGTGAGAACCATCTCATTGCTGAACTATATAACTACCATGTTTACTTAAATCTGCCATGCAAATGAAAATTTAATTCGGCAAGAAATGGTTTGGAAGCAAAGATCATGAAAGAAATAGAAGCCTATATTTTATTACACTTCCAGACCATCTTAATCTACATGGGCTGTAGCACTGCAGGCTGCACTGTTTAAAGATGGGCTCCTGGCTCTAATTTACAAAGCAATTATTCCATCCTGTTATTTAGTACTGCTCTTGAAATGGAGAATACAAAACAAAATGCAAGTTCTTCACAAGCTCTGCATGATTTATTCCAATTTGCAATCGATGCCAATGTGCTAAATCCTTAGATGAGCTCTTCTTCTAAATCTTATCAGTGGTAAATTGCACCTTAAATCATGTGGAAATGATATCACTTAAAGTCTACAGTTTGATGTAGTCTGCACCAAAACCATGGGGCATCTCAACAGAATGCTGCATAAGCAACCTAAAAAATGTGTAATTAATCTTTCTCTTACTTTTTTATTATTATTATTTCTAGATCTATTCTTACAGAATTGTTCAGCATTTCATTCAGAGAGGCATTCTGATAGCCATGTTCTTCAACGCTTCCTCAAGTTACCTCCAGCAGTTGACGTCCCTTCTGCAAAACACACTTCGAAAAATGTCTTTGGCATTCTGAAAAACACAGCTTTGTACGGCTTTCTGCACCTGTCTGAAGTCACCAAATTAACTTTCGAGATGCTGGTGACAAGAGGGAAATTACCACAGAACCTGGAAATGGGTCAAGAGAGCCCCAGGAGTGATTGTGTCACATAAAGTAGAAGAAAGGAGGCATATTTAGCTGGTGGCGGGTGGGAGGAGACGAGAAAGGATTTCCATGACTGCAGGCCTTCCAGTGCCAGGCCAAGACAAGATAATAGCCTCGCTAAACAAACCATGGAAACCTCACACCACTGCCAAGCGAAGGCCAGCATTGTGGAGACTGTGCATTCTCTCGAGAAGGGCAAGACCCAGCCACTTCACAGCCGCACTGCCCCACATGTGGGAAACTAAGCCAGCGCACACGTCTCCCTGTCATGTTCCATTTCACTTCCACAAACTGCACGGCATTTACATGGCAAGAGGTCCTCTAGCAAAAAGGCCAGTGGGAGCACCATGTTCTTTACGAGGTGTCACCTGTCTTCTTATATAAATAAAACGCTTTTCTCCTTCCCAGGGTAACTAAGCACTTTTATATTTTGTTTCTTTTTGTTTTCTTTTGTTTGTTTGCCTTCAGATATGTTTGGTTGTCATACTTTTGACACCATATACAAAGATACAACCACACAAGAGGGAATGTTTTCAGATTTGTGTGTGTTTGAATCTGTTTAGCTAGCTATGGAATACCATGAGGGGTGGAAAAAATAAAAGAAACAGGAGAAGGAGACTAAAAAAAATTGAGAATATTTCTGAATTTCTTGTCTAAATATATTGACGCAACCCAAACATGTAGCTGTGTTTTCCAACTGAACTGTTCTAATACGGATCGAAGAGTCAGCAATCTACACTAAGGTCAAGTTTGCATATCTAGCCAAAAAAAAGTCTGGTCATCTGAGGCCTGTCCAAAGAAAACAACTTGCTGAAATTGAGGTTGCGGGTCAGAAAAGTATAAAGAAATACAAGAAAAGAGTTAAACAAGAATGTTCATATTGCCAATATGCATAATCCTAGAATACAAGCAGTCACATAATCACAATTAAATCCCATGCCCTCTCCCCCGTTTAATAAGCACAGTACAATTTCATTAATTGCAATGGGACTTAATTGCGTGTTTAGTCATGTTTAGTCATTGCGTCCAGCGTGAAACTCTGCTGGATCACATGACTAGGTCAAGCCAAACAATTTTACTGGCAAGACAAGCACTGCTCAGTTTATGAATCTGCATTCAACATTTGTCACCTACTCCTTATTCCCAAATCAAGAGGAGCTATTGCGAAGGAGTTCAATGAAGAAAGTCGTTCTTTAAAACAGTAGAAAGTAGAAAAAAGACCCATCTCTGGTGCTTTTAGGTGTTGTAGG